>NW_017971536.1:0-86596 GCF_001883845.1 Diplodia corticola
CCCCCTACCAATCTACACTTGTTTAATGGGCAGTGGAAGCCTAGACCTGTATTCATTTGTATAATCTAAATACTTGCATCTACAATATATCCGGATATCCACGTTAACTACCTATGAGGAAAGGTAGTTTGAAGCTACATTCACATTAGCATACTTGCTTTAATTGCCCATACAAAGGACCAACATAGGCCAATTACTTTCGTTACTCACTATAAAGCCTTCTGTAACTCTTGGTGTTAGTCAAGGGTCAACCCACATCACGCTGCACTAGCCTTTCCGGAGGCGTTGAGTATTACCAATTTTCCCATGGACGTACCCAAGTCCTCTCCACCACAACGAATTTCACCGGTCAGAACTACATAAAGTACCGATCTTTTGATTAATGCATAGATGTACGTGCAGTCACGTCCGCACCCTCGTTACAGGTACACCCACGCATCCTCCGTTTCAAAACTCCTGCGGCACGAACTTAAGACCCTAGCAGCGAAAACCATACGACCTGTCGTAACCAATAGACATTCTCTGTCTGCATAGTAAGACATAGCCTCTGTGCGTAGCACGCGGGAGCACCAAGCCCAACCTTGTATGAATGAAAATCACTTGAGAAGCGGAAAACACGTAGGAGCCGCCGACTCGCTCCTCCCCCAATCCATCCACGCCGCGAAAATTGGCAATCCCACGGAATCGTCCTTCCTCATCAAACCGTAATGCCCTGTGCGTTTCCCAGCCCGACTTCCAAGATCCTTCGCCACGTTTCTCGCCCTTCCCTCCTTCTAGAAGCACGCACAGATGCTCCTCTGGCGCTTGATGACGAGACGAGGCGTTGGTTCTTGGGCTAGGCGACCGTTGTGGTAGACGCAGGAGGTAGCGGTTAGGGTGATGGCGATATTGAAGCGTAGAAATCTACGACTTGGTAATCTTTTATCGTTCAACTTTGAGGTCGATCTAGAACGTATGTTTAATGGATAGTGATACGCGGACGAGAGAATAGTGACAAAGTTTACCTCTCAAGTCCGCCGCATTTTCCTCTCCAGAACAATGCTACAGCGATAAATCCTTCTTGGAAAGGTAATCCTCTCTTCTTTGGTTCACCCCTGTATGCCCACGCTAGGCTAATAATTCACCCTTCACGCAGGCATGAGAAAAGGGTAAAAAGCCCTTATCAGTCGCTGTTCTTATTGGATGGTAGTCAGTCCAGTCGGGTTTGGTACCCTGACGAGGAAGCAAGGTCCATAAAACATTGCATTGGTCGTTTGACGTCGGTCCGCGGGAATGGTTTTGCTGATGGAGGCCTAAGACGTATTGATTTGCTCAACCTGACAGACTCAGATGACATCACGTTGATCTATGAGGGCGGAAGTAGTAAAGAACAATGGACTGACAGCTGAGTCGCCATGCTACGACCATCAGGCTCTGCCCTCAAAGGTTCTGACAACGGACCGCTCTTCCCAAAGCTCAGAGGATTGGAACTGTGTAAAGTGAAAGGATGGGGCTAGAAAAAGAAACAATACTTCTGAGACAGCATTGTGGTGTTTCTATCATATTAACGCCTTTCGATGTTGCGTCGCCAGGTTGCTTTTAGCCGTAGGACGGGTAAGAAGAGCCTGTCGTAGCCTCCTCGACCCCAAACTCCGTTATCTTGCTGTTCCTAACCCGTAGTAGCGCGAGGGCGGATAACGAGCACTCCCTCCAATGACATACAGAACCTCAAAGTACTGCAACGGCCAGACGCGCAGACGGGCCATGCGCCTCGTGCCACGTACGAACCTATAATGTTTGCATACGTAAGGGTTGTGCTTTTGATCCCATAAGATCCGCCTTGCATAGAGGATGTTTTGTTCGATGAAATGCAGAATTTGGAAGGCCAGATCAAGATGACACGCATGCAAGTGGAACCAGGTCAGAAGGATCAGACGAACACACTGACATCCCACATGGCCCTCGGTTATGCGTGGCGAATAAGTGAAAAAAAGAAAAAAGAAAGGAGACGAGAGAAGCAGGAATACTACCAAGAAAGGGCCTACCATGAAGTTAGGCACGAATCCATAAGGCCGGCGAATCCTTATGATGTGAACCGTGTACGATAGGGGTGAACCACATGTACATACTTTCTCCTGGCCAAGTCGACCAAGCCCGCGAGCGCCATTGTACCACCGGCGCCAGGCTTCAGGCGGGAGGACGGGCTGCAGCGCAAGAGAGCGGAGAAACGCTGCACTGTGGTAGTACACGTTCCCGCGTGGGCAGGGATGTCCACCTGGGCTTGGTGAACGATCGGAGATGTTAATAGATCGAGAGATACCACGGTGGCGGGACCGACTGGGGCGCTGTGTCAGGCTGCTCGAGTTAGCAGGCGACACGTTGACCGTAAGGCGGTGTTGTAGGCAGTCCGAGGCGCTTCAAGGGACTGGGACGTTGCACGATGGTCGATGTGCTTCAGTTGTTCATGAATGCAAAACCGGAATAGGAAAGGGCCAATTGGACGGATGTATCGTGTCCAACACCCCACAACACGGCCAGTAGCGTGGTGGATGTGATGGGTTGCGAGTTAGTGCGAGCAGCTGCAGCAGCTTCGGATGCAGCAGCAAGGCCATGACGTGAAGCAGGCAGCACTTCTTACGGACTAACATTGCATGTGCGGCTGAGGCGCAGGCTAGCAGGACGATCATCTGGCAGACGCAACCGGACAAATGGGCACAGAAGCAAGTGCGGGCCGTGTTGCCACCGGCGACAGCGGCGGGCCAGACTGGTCGTGCATCTCGGAGCTGATGAGCTGATGAGCGTAAGAAAAGATGGTGACGAAGAGAAACCGGCGGTGCGGAGGAATTCCTGAGGTAAATAGCCGGGAATGCGAGAGGGTGCACTCGTTAGTGCGCGGTGCGGGCGGGGTAGCTAGGGGACGGCAGCGTGATGATCTCGGCGAAGGTGGTGGCCGGGATGGCCTTGCAGGGCCGCGTGACGGGCGCGGGCGCGAGAGCGGCCGTCGGTGAGTGGGCGCCGAGCAGCCATCTTCATCTGCACGTCGAGCGTTTTCGTCCCATGGGTGGCAGGCGGGCACACGGGGCCGGCGGCGGCCAGTGGCGGTGAAGCTTGGCTGGCACGCTGGCTGCGAGGCAAAGCGCCGTACGATGAGAGTCAGGGCCGAAAAAGAATTAGCCGGCTGGTGCGCGATTGGCGGTGGCCCGTCTCGAATCCTGCGGACGGTACGGAGGACGCCCATGGTTGTCAGCACCTCCGCGTACGCGCGCTAGACGGCGCCCCTCTTGCCTGCGCCCTCCTGTACTTACACACCCTGGGCCCCAGCAGCGTGCATTGCGCTTCGGAACGCCGGCCGTCCCACGACACGACGTGTGAGAGGAGAGGCGCCGCCTGGCAGTCGCCCGGCAGCAGCCTGGTGAGCCGCCGTGGTGCAGCATGACCAAGGCTCCGCGGTGCTGTGCCGCGTGGCTTCACTGTCTGCGATCGGCCGCCGCCCCTTGGTTTGCCATGTTCCATCAGGGGGCAAAACCTCGGCGGTGCCCGGTCGTCAATGTCGAACGCGTGCGGCAGCTGATATTGTGCTCTATGCCTCGTCGTGGCGGTTGGGTGCCCTCGGCGGCTGCTGCGCCGTGTCAGATCAATGGCGCCCTCGGCGGCCGCCAGCAGATACGACGTCGGCTCCGTTGCAAGCCTAGCAGGTCGAGGAGCAGAGGCCCGACTGACAGCCGGCCACCAGCTTCGACGGTGTCGCAGGCGTCGCAGCCGCGAGTCGCCCTCTCGCCGCAGCCGTCGCCCGCCCAATCAGCGCCCGTCATGGCTGCACGTCGCCGGCGCCGCCGGGCAAAAAGGAACGACTTGCCGGCCGCACGCAGCGAGCCCGTACGAGACGAGCCATGGCGGACCCGCACCAATATTGCCAGCGAGCGTCAGCCGTGCGTGACGCAGCCAGCGCTCTCCAGCCTGCGTGCCACTGCTCTGCCCGCAACTCGGCGGCGGCTTGAGCGGCGGAAATTTCTTGCAGCCGTCGCACGCTGGAAGATCAGCGCTTCTGCGGGATGCGAGCCGTGTGTCTGGCCACCATGCAACGTCTCAAGTGGGTACGGCGCACGCCAGTCGCCAGTCGGGCCTCGGGCGTCCATCGCCATGCCTTGCGCCGGCACGTCGGCGGTTGATAAAAAAAAAAAAAACTCCACAAAGGATGTGCTCCGGCAGGGCGACCGTATTGGCAGGCGAAGGATCTGGGATTGGCATGCTGCTCGGCGGCTGTTGCTCGCCGCGCCGTGATGGGTCTCGCGTGTGTCGGTGGACGCGTACGCTGCTGCTGCAAAGCGCTTTGCCAAATGACCGCACGCCCGGCAGGCAGCGAGTTGCGGCCTGCGTGGGCGAGGGTGGGTTATTGGTGGCCGGCGCAGCCACGGCTCTGGCCTTGCGACGCGCTCCGTGACGCAGGGAGCGGGCGAATGGCGGCGGCCGGAGGCCGGGGGCACGGCCAGTGAGCGGCGGAGGAGAGTCGAGCGCCCGGCAGGTCGAAGGTTCGAGGCGGAAGATGAGGATCAACGGGCTGCGCGTGGGCAGGCATGGCATGCGCTTGTTGAAGAAGAGCCCTGTTGGAGCCACACGAGGAAGCGACTTCTTTCTTCGGTGAATGACTCGCACTACTGCCAGCCCTCTTACATGACGCTAGCCATGGGACGGGCTGCTCACTTGGGCGAGGTCTGGACCTGGACTTCCGCATTGAGGCTTAAGGCCTTTCGTGGCGCGGGCATGGGCCATGCCGGGATGTGCCGCGGAAGGGAAGCACAAGCCGCCCCCAGTGCACCGCCAAACCGATCCATCTTCTGCGCAGCAGCAGCACGGAAGAGGGCGGAGACTTTCGGGTGCATTGCCTGATGCGGCGGCGGCGGCGAGCTTCATCGCCCTCACAGCCACGTTGCTTGCCGTTCGGTCATATGCCGCCGCCGTACGTCATCTTCCCTGCCCACCTGCGGTGCGACTACACCACCGGCCGCCGACACACGCTGCGCAGGTGCTGCCTCACGCCTCGCCGTCTGCCGCCCGCCGGGCGTGCGTGCGTGCCTGCCGGGCTGCTGTCGAGGGCGGCCTCGCGCCTCCTGATGAGGTGGAGCAACAGCGTTTCACTGAAACCGCCGCCCGCTGTCCCACTTGTCGGGGCATGCGGGCATGATGCCATGACGCTGGATCGTCGCTGCGGACGGAGATGGCATATCGGGCAGAGTCAGTCGCCCGCCGTGGCCGCGCTGAGAGCCCTGGGTTTCGAGTGAGTTGTGGCCGCCGACCCTGCAGATCTCAATGGTCGCGGCACGCTCAGCAAAAGACCTTGCCAATGCGGCGCGGGCATGGGTCGCGCGAGCCCCAGGGCAAGCGTCTTCTTTAGCTCTCGTACCACGCTACGGTGGAATGCGCTGGACGCGGCGGGTCGGGCGCCTTGCGTCAGCCTGTCAGCCAGCACACAGGAGCAAGCCAAGCGAGCAGCCTTCCAGTGGAGCCCCAGATCGCACGTCCATGCAGCTTGTCGCTGCACCGGCCGATCGACGGCCGGGTGCGCGCCAGGGGAAGACAGCCCTTCGGCGCTTCGACGGCTCACGTCCACCAGGAGTACATATGTATGTACGAGAGTCATCAGCAAGCCACGCCGTGAGACGGCACCGAGCTGCGCTCGGCGGCATTGGCCGCGCTGTCGACGTGCCAGTGAAACGCCGTACCTGGGCTCCCGCTGCGCGCTGCTGCTGCTGCTGCACGCCGCCTGATCCGGCGCGCGGACTTGCGGCCGGCGTGGGCGCGCGCGCGTCGAGGCTCGTGGGCGCCCTCCGCAGCGTCGCCCCTCACCGCTCGGCGGAGGGCCATGACGGCGGCTGATCCGGCTGACGTGCGGCTTTCAATCAATCAGCATTTTGGCCGTTTCAGACTCCACTCGCAGCGACGAAGGCGCCTGGGCCGCCGTGCAGCCGAGCTCGCACGCAGCGGCTGAGCGCCGGCAAGGGCCGTCTCAATCTCCGTCGAGCGTGTGGCACGGCCGTTGCAACCCCAAGCCAAGGATGCGATCCTGCACCACACGCCCGACAAGGGCCGCGCTCGGTTTAAGGCCCGGTGCAGGAGCCCACCACGCCTGGCACGCAGGCAAGATCCCTGTCGCGCAGGCTTCCAGAATTATCATAGGTCCAATGGCAACGCTTACTGCTAGCGTCGTAGCCCCGGATCCCAGCCGGCGTCCCAGCCAACACCCTCGACCACCAATACCGCGCGCCCCGAGACCCAGCAGCCAAAGACCCCTTGGCGCCCTGCCGGCCGCCGGACAGATCTTTAGGGCTCATCGTGCGCGCGCCATTGGCTCGCGCCCCCGGCCCTGGCCCTCCACACCACGCTCGCAAGCTCGCAAGCTCGCTTTCGCCAGCGCGGCTAAAGCGTGGGCAGTCGCCTGCCGAGCCTCATGCGCGATCGTCCTTGCTCGAACATCGCCCATGCCTACCTAGTGCCACCGCGCCGCGATTGACCGCTCCCTCACAAGCCACGGCCCCCATCGTCATGCGTCGAATGCGGTAGGTCGGTAGCTGACTGCGCGGCGTGCAGCCGTCGGTTCTCTCACCTCTCGTCACCCTACCCAGTTCCGTCGCACATCCCTACCCGCAGCGCGGGTGGTGTTTTCGCGCCTCCTGCCTAGCGCACAGGTTCCAACCAGCGCGTGCGGCAAGGAGCTCCGTTGCGCCATGATACATACCCGCGCAATCAAGCCGCCTCCGTCGCTTGCCCGCCTTAGCACTGTTCCCCGGCTGGCCCGCTGATTCGGCTGTCGTTAGTTTTTCGTCGGCTGCATCCACGATCATGATTAAAGATCAGCTTGCCCAAGCCCCCCCCAGCCCGTGCCACACCGGCTACCTGCGCCCAGCTAGTCGGTTTGACGATGCGCACGCCTGCTGCCATCCCCGTAAATGGGATTTCCGCTAAGAACGGGCGACCTGCGCAGGCCTGGCCCCAGCTGTGAACCGGGAGTTCCACCGAGGGTACATGACCCTAGTACAGCCCACGAGCCGCCGTATACTACCCACCGAACCTTGACACATGGAGTAATACTCGTCTGTCTGAGCGGGCTTCCGACCTAACGATCCTTTTAGCTGCCTCAGCCCCTTGTCCCCGCCGAACACGTATGTTGGCATCCATCCCATATAATTATCTCCATGGTCAGCCTCCTCCTACGAAGGCCTTTTGGACACAGCACCCGACCAACACAACACAAACACACCAAGCATGGACTACTCGCCAATCTCCACCACCTCCACCTCTCCCCTCTCCTCCCACCGGGACTCGAGGATCTCCCATGGCGGCTCCTCCTCCAAGCGGTCGTCTCGCATCGAGAAGCCGCGCACCGTCCACGGCAGCCCCACCGGCCTCGAGAGACGGAAAACCACCTCGGCCGCGAAGCGCTACGTCACGCTGGAGGACCGCTGGAACATGATGTTCGGCTCGGGCGACGAGGAGATGCAAGACAGCACCACTACGAGCGGATTCTCGTCATCGAACCGTCCCGTTAGCTGGCACCCGTCATCCTCCAACTACTTCAACTCGAGTCCAGCCAATGACCTCGCCAGCCAAGACGGTGGCTACGGTTTCCCGGATCAGGCGTCAGCATACCCTAGTCCCGCTTCTGGCTACGCCTCAAACTCGGCATTGGCCTACCTCTCGGCCTTGGCGCAACGCAAACAAGAGACCTTTCCCCTTGCAACCCTCGACAACGATACGTCGATGGACACCTCCCCCTTCCCGGACTACCACGAGCCCTCTGCTCAAATTACATCATTTCCGGACATGACCTCTCAGCAAGACTGGACTTCTGCCCAAGCTTCCACTTGCCACCCCCAACCCCAGGCCGGCTCAACAGAAGACCCGGAAGCCGATGCCGACTGCATGGAAGACGATTCGCCCAAGGAGTCGGGCAACGTGCTCGTCGGCATGGGTCTCTACGACCCGCCCAGCTACGAGTCGATCTTGACGTCGGGGCTGGGCAAGGGGCTCAAGCTCGAAGAGACGTGGCAGCCCCCGTCGGAGATGGAAGACGACGACGACGACGACGAGGACGACGACGACGACAGCTCGGACGAGGAGAGCATCGAGGAGGCGCCGGAGCCGGCCAAGGCGGGCGAGGAGGCGGAGCGGCAATGCTGGACGCTGCAGGCGGCAGCGCAAGCGATGCCGGCAGCCGATCTCTCAGGACAGAGCTTCCTGCCCGAGGACGAAGAAACGTATACGAACGAATGGTGGTACCAGCAGCTGAAGCGGCCCACGGCACCGGTTGCTGGACTGGGCTACGGCTGGCTGCAATCTCAGTACTAGGAATGATGACCACATAGCATAGCATAGCATAGCGATTGGCGTTTTGTGTATCCGCTGGTTTCAGAGCCGCGTTTTCGGGACTTTTGTCCGTGCGCGCTCGCCTCCGCAGGCCCTGGGCGGGCTGAGGACGGCATTTACAGATACCCCACCAGTGTTGGTAGATAGCGAAAAAATCAAAATTACAATACGATAGTCCCAAAGCAACGCTCAGGTCACGCACGGCTCGGGAATGTGGGTGGAGCGGGCGAACGCTTGGATGGGTAGGGGTCGGTCATGCAGGGCAGGGCTCAGAGCGAGCCAAAAGAAAACTGATAGTTTGCTGCGAGGGTGGGTCTGGTTGCGGCAGCGGGACGGGCTTTGGCCATGTGCAACGCCCGCGGCTTGGGGCTTGGCTGATGTCTCCAGCCGGCTGGATTTGCGTCTGACTGTGGAAAAAAGGCGGGCTGCGTATGGCGGGGGCCGGGGTGGCTCCGGTCGTGTGCCTGCGCAGGAAATGTCGTACAACGCGAAACAGCATCCAGCATGGCGGGGCGGGCAGCATGGGCCGGGCCTGCAGCCAGGGAGGGGTTGGTGTGCGTGGCGGCATCCTCCAGCGAGTGAGCGAGTGGGCTCCTGGCAATCTCATCAGCGTGTCGTCTGGAAGGCGAGTCTTGCGCGGCCGGCCTAGCCTAGCGCGTTCTTTAATTCAGCACAGCACACTGCCTGACTGACGGCCCGCCTGCTAGCCGCCAACGCCTGTCTTGAGCGCGCACCCGCCCGACCACGCAAATTTGGTCACATCCTCCTGCCCGCCTTGTGCGCGCGCACACGCTCAGCAACCCCTCGCAGCGGCCATGCCGCGCTTCCAAATCACCCCCTGGCGCCAGCACGCCGAGCTGCTCGCCCTCGGCGACCGCCTGTACCATGCCGGCCCCGAGCACCGCCAGAACGCCGTCCTCCTGGTGCGTGGCCCCTGCCTGGCCCCCGCTGCATGATGACGGCGCCGTGCTCACCCCCAAAGCAGATCTCCGCGTGGAAGAGACGAGCGCCGTTGCCGCATGCTCTTGACTCGACCGCCCAGCTCGTTGATGCCACGCTCCACGACGATCCCCAACGCGCCTCGGTCCTGGCCATCCGCAATGCCTACTGCGCCGCCTTCAACCGGTATGCGCTTAGCTCTCTCTCCTCCTGTGCCCGGCCGGCCGTGACTCGTTCCGCCTCTGATGCACTTCTCCCGCCCGCCCCGTAGGTTCGTCACCGGCTTCTGCGACACGGTGCAGAACAGCTTCAAGAAGATGTCCATGTACGACATGGCCGCCGAGCTGGACATGCCCACCAGTTTCGTCGAGCTGCGCCATGAGGCCACGCACGAGGACCTGCCCTCGCTGCGCCGCCTGCAGATGGCCACCGAACAGGCGCTGCAGTGGCTGTGGCACCATTACTGGTCGAGGCTCGAAGCTCCGCCGCCGCCTGCGCCGCCGCCGCCGCCGTCGCCGCCGCCTGAGCCTGAAGACAGGGACCACGCCACGGGCCCTAGGATCCGCGCCAGTCTGCACCGCATTCTCAGAAGCTTCGTCGGTGGGAGGCGCGAGGAAATCAAAAGAGACGGCCCGAAGTCGGGCGTAGAGTCCCGCTCGAGTGGAAGAGCCAGCGAGCAGATTATGGCACTAGGGGCCGTGGAGAGACCAGAACTGCTCCGTGATGAGGTAATCTCGCTTCTCCTTGCTGGTCGAATGATTGTGCCTTCAGATGCCAGGTGGGTACCGCGCGGCTTCTCTGCATGCTTCCCGGTCTGCGAAGCTGACCACCAACGACAGGGTTGGCGGCTCCCTGGACGGTGCGCACCTAATCTGGGACAGTCTGCTGTGTCGGCTGAACTCCGACTTGCAATATGTTGAGACTCTAGTCGAGCACATGTTCCGGTACATGCTTCAGCCATCCAAAGCCGATGCCAAGTCCGATGCGTTCAAGGCTGCCATGTACAGCTGGATCCTCCATGTCTTGACTAGCGAGCCGTGGTCGTCGTCTTGCTCAGGCGACGTGCGGCAGGGTTTGTGGTCGACCACCATGACTGCGTGCATGACCCAGCCGAGCTACTGGTCGAAGAAGCTTGCCAAGGAGTTACTTTTGGAAGGGGACGATGACTTCCAGGACGAGTGGCTACCGATCCTTGAGGCGACCCTTCCCGAAGCTCAATCCGACGGCGAGGGGAACCCAACAGAGCCCCCCTGCAAATCCGATGCCGTGTCTGAGTCCCAATCAGACGAAGAGATGCGCGATGCCATGTACGGGCACCCAGCCTCCTTTCCCGCGTTTCCTCGACGAAGCGAGGCAATCGTTGACATTTTTAGCAGCAGTGTGGAATTCTCGGCGGCCCCATCCGCTGACGCAAAGATTCAGCCATGCCCGGGTGGCTGGCGGAAATGGGAAGGAGAGTGGCGATCGACCCCCATCGGCCTCGTTCCTACATAACCGCTCCTCGGCACCCTTGCTCGGAATCTGCCGAAAACACACAATGATGCGAGGGATGAATAGTAACATGCTCGACGTTCCGCGACCACGGCATGTCCCAGACCTTTTGCAAATGCTACAAGAATAGGCCCGCAGTAGCACACTGTTTATCAGACATTTACCGGCGCGCCTCAGGTATGGGTGCTCGGGTTGTGAAACCCTCGCCTTGGTCGGTCTGACGGCATCTTCGGATTCAACCTACCGGCCATCGTATCGGAACGCGCCAGCATGTGAGTGGGAGAATGAGGGATTGGGCTTACGGACGGTGTGCTCGGCTCATCGTTTCCCGCTACCCACATGCCGTTCGTGTTACAAGAATAAAGAAAAAGCAGCGGAGCATGTCTGTGGCGCTCATGCATGTCACCTTTGCATCGCAGGACGTCGACTCGACAGCGTGTATCAACGCAAGTCAGTTTTCATAGCTCCAATCTCTGCAGATTTGATGCTTTTGAATCTTCCCGCACGCCAATCGTTTTGCATGCAATCAAGCTGAAGCGAAAGAAAGAAAAAAGCAATCCTCCAGACATCACGCCTATATGTCTTTGATAGCCCCACTGTTGAGTGCTTGTGGTGCATCTGTGATGCAAGAATTATGCGGGTTCTTGCTTTCGCGGATGCCAAAGGAAAAAAAAAAAAAGGACGGCGAGATTCCCCAGCCGTGCTACCCAGGTAGGTCTCAGTGCCACCCTCACAGGCTTACGCAGTGGCACTGTCAAGAAGCGTGGGAAAAAAAATCATCGTACCCGACACTTAGGGCTGTTGCCTGCCGACAGCCATCAAACGCAAAATAAGCCACAAGCCCACTGTTTCTACCGGTCTCCCTTGTACAATAATGTCTCCATGGTTATCCTGGTATCACTACCCGGCCCTCCCACCTTGAGTCTCCCGACCCATCACGATCGACTTTTGGTCTCCCGTCACTGATTTACAAGTCGGTCTCCTGATCTTAGGAGCCTATCAGCCTCTACTGTCGTTACTCCTTGCCCTTTTGGTCTCACCACGATCTCTCCGGGAACGCTCCCGGCCTCCATTCCATGTTGAACCTTTTCTGTGCTTGACGTCTGCGACTCCCGTCACTGGAAGTACGCTGCGTGGGGTTTCGTTGACGTCCATTTTCCTCGTCTCCCTTGGCAGCTGCGTAGCATCCCTTTGCAGTCTCCTCGTCTGTCGGTACTGAAGACATTGTGGTTGCTGTATCAGCTGCCGCATAGTAGGACTGAGGCGCACTGTTTTTGCGTCTTGATTGAGACTGCGGCTGCACCTGCTGATGTGGCGACTCATATGGCTGGGGAGCTCCATAGTACTGGAAGAAACGAGGAGCAGGGGATGGCGACAGTGGGAAAGGATATGAATACGGGTAGGGATACAAATAATCATGGCCACCCCACCAGCCTGGAAAAGGTGGAATGTATCCGTTGTGCTGCACCGAAGATAACTGTGGACTGAGTCTCTGTTTGTGCCTTGGGGCGGCGCTGTTGAACTCATCATATGGCGGTCGCCTTGTCTCCTCATCCGCGGAGGGGTTGTCATCACCGTGAGAACTTTCGTCGGTCGTAAAAGCGGATGAACCGTCTGGGCCCTCAGCTATCGGATCTTCTGTGTACCAAGGCTTCCACGCCCGACGATAACCCACATACTGCATGCCTTGCGGCTGCCGCTGCTGTTGTCTTCCTGCTGCACCATCCTGCATGTAATACGCCGCTCTCACGTCCTCAAGTAGCGGCCGTCCTCCTTGTTTGCCACTTCTGGCCAGAAGCGCACGCCACCGTTTTTCCCACTGACTGCGCGTCTGCAACTTGGTCATGTTCGAGACCATGCCCGACCCATACCCATCCTCACGACGGGACAAGAAAGCCCGTACCCAAGTACGCAACGGCTGGGGCGGCGGCTGCTGCTGCTGCACCTCCTCCTTGCCACCGTCATCGTTGTTGGGGAAATAGATGGTTTCGAGCAGTTCGATCGGATCCTCGCCCGACATTAGAGTGCGGCGGGAGTACAAACGCCTGATAGCATAGGTAGCGAGCTCTAAGAAGCCGATGGCGCTGGCGAGGCGATAGACGCGGATGTCGAGGAGATGGTGGGCGCGAGCTCTGTGGTGCTTATGACGACGACGACAACAATGACCACCATCATTATCAACATCAACATCAACATCATCATCTTCCTCTTCCTCCCCCTCCTCTTCTTCGTCGCTCTCAGAGCCAACATCACGAGCATCCCCTCGAGACCCTCGAGCCTTGCGACGACGGCGGCAGCGGCAGCGGCAGCGGCAGCGGCGGCGATGAGTCCCGACATCTGCGCTGATGACAGGCGCCCGGCCTTCGCCTCCAGCCCCTCCACACGCCCCATCCTCCTGATCTCCCGCTGCCTCCGCCCACCCGGCGCGCAACCACCCCGCCACCGGACGGTACGTCTCGCCCCTCAAAAACTCCATCAGCGCGCCCACCTCCTCCTCCCTCCCGACGTGTCGCGGCAACTCGACCCAGCGGCGCCTGCCCTCCGCGAACACATCCTCGCGCAGGCTCCTGAACCGCTCGACGGCGGCGCGCGGCACGCCGATCGGCTTGTCGCCGTCGTACACGAAGGCGACGGACGCGGACGGCGCCGGGCGGCCCGTCGTCGAGGTGGCGTGGAGGTGGCCGCCGCCGCCCCCCTTGGTGGTGGAGAAGGAGCAGGCGTAGAGGTGGTTTTTGCGCATGCAGCGGGGGGCGGCGGCGAGGAAGGGCGCGCACTCGGCTGCGTACCAGGCGGAAACGGAGTCGAGGGGGATGACGGGCACGGAGGCGGGGCAGTGGGTGCTGTTGCGAGGATGATGGTCGGGGGAAGCGGAAGAGGAGGAGGGGGAGGAGGAGGAGGAGGCAGTGCCAGCGAGCTTGGTGTTGGTCTTGTTGGTGTTGTGGTTGACGCTGCGAGGGCTCCGGACAGACTTGTGAGGGGATGAATCGCCCATGCGTTGCGGGAAAGCGCTTGGGAGCCTGTGGCCGAAGCCAATGGGCAACGGTCGTTCGCGGTCTGCTTCGCATTTCGCGGCTTGGGCCCGTATTTCCCATAAGATGGCGGCGAAGGAGTTGCCGTGTGCAAGGCAGTCCTCGTCTTGGTCACAACTGCCGTGTCTTTGCCCTTCTCCATCAGAAATCCCTCTTTCGCCATCCTCATCATCTCCACCGTAATAGCGTGAGTACGTTCCAACACTCTCACAAACAACCACCAAATACGCATGAATCATGTGATGCAATAGCGTCCCCACAATCTCGTCCCTGTTTGCACTCTGCAGCACTACGGTATTCAGCTCGATCTTCACTTTGGCTTTCACATTCCCTTCAGCCCCGTCTCTTACAGCGCCATCACTCCCCCCAACCCACTTCTCTGGACCTCCTATTACCCTGGTTCTCCCGCTAATATGCCTATCCAAGCTCGTCCACGCCAGCTTCACAACGTGCTCGTCCAGCAGGCCGTCAAAGACGGAGGTGCTGAGAGAGGCGAAGATGAGTGATGGGAATGAGCGCCATGCGTGAGACGAGATAGGGAAGTTGCGGGCGGCAGTGATTGCTTCTGCAGGAGAAGGGATGGAAGGGGGTGTGGTGAGGTTGGTCCGCTTGGGAGAGCACAAGGGTGCTGGCAACGTGCGAAGGTGGTCGATCAAGCGGGCCACAGCGTAGTAGATGTTCCAGGTGCCGGGTTCTGTGCTGGAATTTGTGCGGCTAAGACGGCGGGGTCTGGCTGCTGAGGGGGAAAGTGAATGCGATTTCAGTTTGGTTTCATTCCGGTATCGGAGGTCCGATGGGTGCCCACAACTTTCATCGGATGACGACGATGTGGACGACGCGATAGAGGATTCGGAGTCGACCCAAGGGGAACTGAGGAACGGATATGACTTCATTGTAGTGCTGAATGATTTCGTGGGATCTGGATCTCGTGAGCAACTAGAACGCCGACTGGCAGGTATTTGTACACTGTTTCTGTCAGTATGCCTCCTGGCATTGATTGATTTCTTGGTACCAAATTGCACTGTTCGGTAGAGGGTTCGGATGCGTTGGTCAATAGTTTTGGCATGGTATGGAGACGCTCGTTTGTAAACAAATCCGTGTGACTTCGAGCGCTTGTCAAACTCTGCAGTGAAGCGAGGTGGTCTATCAGCTTCGCGGCCCTTCAATTGAGGGCAAACGCCCGACAGCCAGCACCTAAAGACACCGTAAGCCACATTGGAGCGAGATGCGGACGTTTGAAGCATCTACACCGAGATCAACCCAAGCGATGTCATCTGCGGGCGTAAAGACATGTTGCACCTCGCAATAGCATGATGAAGCGGATCACCGAAAACGGAGTGATGCTCCAATTAGAATGACCAGACAGCCGTGCGGCAAGCAACGCCAATAGCGACTGTTGAGAGACGAGGAGAGAGCGCAGCAAGCGTAAGTGATTTTGCTGTTCAAGTGCAGTCTTTCTGAATCCGTAGAAAAGGAAAAGGCAGCGGGGATATATCATTTAGACTGCTCATAACTGAAGTAGCTCCAGCCAAGGAGGAGTGAATAGGAAAGTCATGAAAATTTACAACATCGTCCGCCATGTCATGCCAAAGATGGGGGGCCGAACACGTGCGATTGGTCAATTGGCGGGAGTCCTCCCACCCTAGTCGTTTCCGACCGGTCGCCTACCGCTGAGATCGCCCACCTCGGAAGTGAAGGAAATCAAAGCGCAAGACCCAAAACACTTCTATTTTGGCCATTAAAGACGCCTTGCTGTGGAAATGTGCGCTGGACAATGGTGTGCGGGCCTTCAGTACCGGGGCCTGCCGTAATCGTCGCGGTCGCCAACGGTGCTGCGGCTGTCGCCGTAGTGCTTTCTCCTTAGAGCAGCGAGCCTCTTCTTCTTGGTGTGGGCGTTGACATAAGTGCCAATGATGAAACCAATGATGTTGAAGAAAGGCACCCATGTCTCCTGGGGCAGGAACTTCTGGGCGAAAGCAAGAGCAACGGGCGAGGTGATCCAGCTGACCTTCATTACGGGCATGAAGCCAGCCTTGACGGTGGCGCGCACCTGGTGGAAGGTGCGAGCGCCGGCAATAATGGCCATCGAGGTCAGATAGACGCCGTTTTGGATGGGGGCAATCTGAAGACGCAATGATCAGCGGGATGAGCACGCAACAATGACACAGGGACCAGCGGGCAGACGCACGACCAGATTGCTAACTAGAATCTGCAGGATCTTGGCCTTCAAGCTCGTCCGGCCCTGAAACAGCTTCTGGAGAATGTGGATGAGGACATGGCCGAGCGGGGCGCTGACGAAGGCGCCGTAGATGGCCATCTTGGGGACGCGCGAGGTGAAGTAGCCGCCATCCTTGTTGCGGTCATGGGCAATCCACGAGGCGAGAAACTCCTGCAGGCCGGAAAGGGTGCCCGAGGTGAGCATCTTGGTGCGCAGCGGGTTGCTCTGGAGCTGCTTGAGGTAGGCCTGTGGGGGGCAGAATCAGCGGGAAGTGCAGCAGCTTGGAGGCGCAGAGGACGAGCGCACCTGGAGGTAGCCATTGGCGCCGCCGCCGCGGGTCAGGGCCTCGCCGACATCGTGGACCAGGTCGTCGTGCTTGCCGCCCTTGGGGATGGGCGCGGAGGTGCCGGTGGAGGTCTTGACGGACTCCTTCTCGAACTTGACCGACATGGCGGGAATCAGCGAGCGGAGCGATGGGTTGCCGGGGACGAGGGGTGCGAGGCGACGTCAGGCGGAGGGGTGGGCGCAGCGTGGTGGAGAGAGGACTGGAGGTTTGTTGTCGGGGCGCGCAGCTGTCGGCGGCGGCGGAGGCGGAGGCGGCCGAGGCAGGCAGGAGCCCCCAGCCTTCGGGATTTGGCGCGATGCGACGGCAAATGGAACGGGCACGGTGACGGCGCGTTGGCGCCAATATGCGGGGAAGACGCGCATCGCCAACAAACCACTCACCTCGCTGCTGATATACTACTTACTCGCACCTCACAACTCATCCTCTGGCGGTCTGCTGCCACCTCGACGCCCTGCCACCTCGACGCCCTGCCCGCACGTCCTGCCCGAGCGTCCTGCCCGAGCGTCCCGTCCGCTCCAACCGCCCTGCTCTCGTTTGCGTGTCCGCACAGCTGATGATCGGCGCGCGCTCTCGTGAGGACGGACAGCCATCGCGCGGTCTGCAACCAACGCCGGCGAGGAGGCGCCGAACGGACCGGCTGGTGTCGTGAGGGCGAGCGGCGCCGGCGACGGCCGATGCCAGCGAAGGGCGGCGGCGTGTTGGGAGCTTGGTTGCTCTGTCGTCAATGCTCGCGGGACTGGAATGCCGGATTGCGATAAGAAATGCGCAGTTGGATAAGACAAAAACGAATTGCTTGCTGCCTCACTTCATTTCCTCCCATCCTCCCTGCGACCTCAACTAGTCCGTGAGAGCGGCGCTGTGCTGTTGCTGCTCCTGCTGTCGCGCATTCAACTGCGCCAGCCCCCGTCGCTCCTGCCCGTCCGGCAAGCTCACAACACCAGCCCACTCATCCTCCACTCTCCACCTTTGCTTCTGCCACCCGCCCGCTGTCATTCCTTTGCAAGCCCCAGAATGGACAAGCCCATTGTTTGACTCCGCGAAACACTCCCACGCACGCCTGTTTCCTCTGCCTTGCCGACTTCTCCAGCCGCCGCGATTCAACACCACGCCGCGCCAGATCTTCTAACCCGATTGCTTCGATCACGCCCGCTTCGCCTCACCATGCCTGCCATCCGCGACAGCCAGCGTGCCCCGGGCAGCGATCCGCCCAAGGCTGGCCCTGAGCCGCCGGCAGCACAGCAGGTGTGCATCACGCGACCTCACTTGAGAGCAATTTACTGACTGCACCACCAAAAGACCCCTGTGGCCAACAAGATTCCGGACGCGTCGCAGTTTCCCAGGCCACCGCGCGCTCCCTACACCCCGCATTGCACTCATGTTACCATGACCCGCGCCTACGGCGCCACTTGCCAGAACTGCAACCGCAAGTCTCCCTTGGGTTGGGTCTGGCAATGCACCTACGACGAGGCCAACGATCCCTGGGACGCCGTCAAGGGCCGCCAGTCCGCTGTTGATGCTTGCGATCCCTCCGACCGCATTGCTGTGATGAAGGCTCTCAAATTCCACCAGTCCGTCATCGACCAGGCTGAAAACGGCCTCTACACGCCTGAGCAGATCGACCGCCTCATTGGCCAAAAGCAGAAGGCCCTCGATACCATCAACGGCCAGAGCCCGGACAAAGCTGCCGAAGGTAATGTCGAGCAGCCTGAAGCTACGGACATGCGCACTTTGATTGCTAACTTGGTGCGCCAAGAAATCCGCGCCCAGCTCTCCTCTGCCAGTGCAACCACCGTGGCTAAGGAGCGCGCCAAGCACGCGAGAACCGTTCACCCCAGGTGCAGGTTCAAGTGCTGCCAGTCTTGCCGCGCTGACTTCAGGGTAAGTAAGCTCTTCCAAGTTGCGAGGGATCCACCGCTCACGACTGTCTTCAGAGCCGTTCTTTTGAGTCCTTCGATGCTGTGCTTAATGGAGAGGTGAAACCTCTACGCCCGGCCGAGATTTCTACATTGCCTGTCCGCGATGCCCGAGTCATGCGTGATATAGGCATGAAGTCCCTTCCCCCCTTGATTGAAAGTTCAATTCCTACCGACTCAGAGAACAGCGAGCCCGACGACAGCGAGCCCGCAGAGAGCGATCTTGCAGACAGCATCCGTACCTGGAGGACCACCGACTCCGCCCATGAACACCGCAGCCGCGAGTCTGCCCAAGCCCGGGCCTTCTACCGAGTCGAGCCAGTGAACGACATGGGCATGTACGAAAGTATGCACTTCAACGATTTCTCCTTCCGCCGCAGCGTTCGCAACAGCGTCTCGCTCGCAGTCAAACACGTCTTCGGCAAGCGCCGCGAGTCCTCTTCTGATGGTTCTGCAGTCACCCTTCCTGTAGCTCGTTCCGCAATGTCCTCCAAGGATCCGCAAGATTCCGGTCTCAGTCTTCCAAGGTCCTTCTTTTCTCCCCGCAACCCCTCGATATTGGCCGTTGCCCCCAGCACTATAATGCGCGAAGGCATTCCCACGCCTGCACCTACCTGCTCTTCCAGCTCCAACAGCAGTGTTGCCGACGATGAGGGTGGCGTTAATCTGAACAAGGACTCTGTCCAGATTTCCAAGCCCGGTTCTCTACCTCAGGCCCTCATTACTCAGGCTTAACGACGTTCGCGAGCGTATCAAGATTTCTACTCAGCGGTCACGGCGTGCCAGAGCTTCCGGCACTTACGATTTTATCATCAACGACAAGCGTGCTTCAGTGTATCACTACCAACTTTTCTTTCGGTTCGGCTTCTTTATAAGCTTCTTCTTTCCGAACATCGTTCGGGGTTCCTTAATTGGGCTCAGGGAAGGTGCACAAACACCTTTGGCTTTTTTAGTCGTTTCCTTCAATCCTGCTTTTTCTTTTCCTCTCCTCGGAATTTTCTCCTTTGCTCGTCGAGCTGAACTAGGGACGGAACAATTTTGGTCTGGGTATTACAGGATCATCAACTGAGGAGTTATTGCACAGTGTACAAATAGATGATGAGATATCCAGGATGCGATATCCACAAGAGGTAGCATTTGATAGGGATGCAATAGGCAATGCGATTGCATCGATCTGCAACAGAGCTGATGCGTGAACAATAAGACATCATAGCGAGTGACGAAAGCAATATTGCGGGTCAGGCCGGGCGGTGCGAAAGGAGGCTGCTATAGACGGTAGTGGTGAGTTTTACCTTTGTATCGTAATGCCTTCTCATTGGAGGGAGACTTAGTCAATTACCTGCGACGATCCTTTGTGTGGGTAGTTGAAGCAGATATCTAGATGTAGATGCGAGCACCAAAACAGTATAAATACACCCAGGGATGATTCCATTATTCATATAAGATAGATACAGGTGATTTAACTTATTTCGTCACCTACATTGACGTGACGAATGTATGTACCGAGTTTTCATTAAATGAAACTCCTAACCCGTCGGTGTGGAGAATGTGAAATTCCAAGCCAATCCGGGTATCTCATCGATCTATGTTAACTTCCACTGCGCCCATTTACTACCTGATTCTACCTCGATAAATATCCCAACATCAAAAATAGGATAGTCCGTTAAGCGATATCCGGGAGTTCTCAACTCCACATTCGCGCCTCGCTTTTCTCCATCCATGAAAAAAAACTTTTGGGGTGCACAGTAACCCAACACCGACCTCCCCTCGCTCTACTGCTCGTCCCCTTGCTTATCGCTCTTCTTCCTCGAGAACAGGCCCGTCGCCTTCTTCACTGCCTTGCCCAAGCCACCGAACAGCAGCCCGAAACCAAACTTCCACCCCTTGATGCGCACCGAGTACACGAAGAAGTACACGAGCGCCCAATTGGTCACGACGAAGGCCATGAAGACGCCAAAGTCGCGCCACTTGTCGTCGGCGCTGATGTTGAGGGTGGCCAGGTAGTCGTCGCCAGTCGTGTAGGGGCAGTACTGGCAGTCGGTCGTGGCGTCCGGGTTGAGCAGGTGGCCGGGCGACGCGTCGGCGAAGGCGCCGGCGTAGGAGGCGCACGTCTGGTTGGGCGGCGGGTCGAAGCGCGCGGATTCTTGCGTCGTGCATTGCACGGGTTGGTTGTGCAGGGTTGCCGCCAGGACGCCGCCGATCCACCAGGTGGAGGGGTTCATGTAGTACCTGTTGAGGAGTCGTCAGCGGATTGGTTTTGCACAAAATGGTGAAATACTTACATCCAGTATTTCCAGAAGACGGGAAGCATGGAGTACGGTCGGACGACGCCGTTGAAGAGCGAGAACATGACAAAGAAGAACGGTAGCACATTTGCGATCACCGTGAAGGACGGCGCGAAGGCGGTGATCCATTGGCCCCAACTGGCCTGGAAGAAGAAGAACATAAGAGTCATGAGGAAGACGTAGCCAGACGTGGATGAATCTGTAGGAAGACCGGTGGAGAAGTACCAGAGCACGTAGTAGACAACGGCTCCGACGATTGCTGGTGGGATTTCTCCAACCACTTGGGCGGTTGTGAAGGCGACCCACCCATAGATACGAGAAGGATGCTCACGGGCCTGCCACAGCGCCATGTTCTGGAAGAATTTGGGAACGACGGAGTTGACGATAGCCGGAGGGAAGACAATGATCAGGAAAGCCGTGAACATGCGATTCTGCATATCCTGCGCCGAGTTCCCAAGCTGCCAGAAGGTGAAGCCGTTGAAGATACCAATGATGACAGACACAAACAGCTTGCCATAGAGATAACTAGGATCCCTCCAGAATTGGATGAATAGCCGTTTGGTGAGCATGGTGGTCTGTAGCCAAACTGGAGCAGCAAACTCTCGCGCTTGATCTGCTTGGCGGGGGGCTCTGTCCTCCTTCCGCTCGCTGTTGATACGGTCGATCTCGGCCAACATCCGCTTGTTGTTCTCCGATTCCTTCCATTCCTTGTTCCAGTCGATCCGCTTGCCATCAGCCTTTCTGCCGCCCTTGGCTGCCGTTTCGAGAATGAACTCCGCAACGTTCTTCTGGGGTGGACAGTGCACACCGCGCTCTGCGAAGTAATCGACGACGTCTTTCCCATTCTCGCCAACGGGACCGAAGTAGAAGGTATTGCCACCAGGGTTCAGAGCGAGAATCATGTCGAACTGCTGGATTAGAATTGACGAGGGTTGATGTATGGTCGCCGTGATGGATTGCCCTGCCTGGGAAAGCTTCTTCAAAAACCTCACGATGGAATAGGCTGAGTTACTGTCCAAGCCACTGGTCGGCTCGTCGAGGAACAAGAGCAGAGAAGGCTTGGCGGCCAGTTCAACACCGATTGTCAGTCGCTTCTTCTGCTCCACACCAAGAGAGCTGATGACTGCGTCTTGCAAGTCGCCAAGTTCAAGCAAATCAATGACCTTATCGACATAGTCGATCTTCTCTTGGCGGGGAATCTCCTTGTCCTGGCGGAGGATTGCGGAAAATTCAAGTGCTTCTCTGATGGTAGCCGTCTGGTCGTGAATGTCCATTTGTTCGCAGAAACCAGTGCCACGCTGGAAGTCAAGGTCAAGCGGCCTTCCATCCACAAGCATATCACCGGTGATAACACCGACTTTCTGCCGCTGGGCAAGGGTGTTCAGAAGCGTTGTTTTTCCTGCTCCCGAAGCACCCATTAGGGCGACCATGACACCCGGTTTCGCAAAACCGGAGACGTCGTTCAGAAGTTTCTTCTCTCCACCAAGATAAGGTACTGAGTAGGAAACATTCTTCCAGGTGAAGATGCTATCGCTGTTGCTGATCGAGTCGAGGGCTTCGTCTGCCTTAGACTTTGTCTTGGCCATTGCCAGCTCCGGATCCTCATTGCTTGAAGAAAGTCCCGTTGACCCACCAGCCTTTTCCTCATCATCGGGCTTCGCTTGCTCCTTCAGTACCTGTTTCGCTCGCTTGCTTCTCTTGAAAACCAGCGCGCCGCCGCCGCTTTGCGCAAAGTTGAAGAGTTCCGTTGCTGCCGCGGTGATGAGGATGTAGAGAATGGCGAAAGCAATCACCACTCCAAAGTTGCGCCAGAGGTGAGATCGCGTGTACGTGTACGTAACCCCAATGTAATCGGATCCTGGAACCGTCCTCGAGTTGGGCGACGCGCCAGAGATGGCACAACCCTGATATGCGGGGTCAACGCCCGGTCCCTGAGGAACCAGTTGTTCCGGAGCACAGTCCATTGTTCTCCCAGAAAACTCGTTCGACAGGACTGCTTCGAAGGAATATGAAATTGGATTGACGTAGTAGAGCCAGCCAAACCAGATGTAATTACTTGTCAGCTGGGGTTTGACGATCACGTAGCCTGTGAAGATGACGAGTAGATTCAAGGCAATGCCGCTAAAACGAACCGCGTCGTCGATCGATGGAGACAGTGCTGCGAACATACGGTAAAGTGCTGTAATACAGATGGTTGTCGTGTAGATGAACAGCATGTAGATGAAGAACTTGCCCGCGTCGACATCCAGGTTCGTCATGAAGTACATGATTATGGCGAAGACTACGACTTGAACCAGTATCATAGGGAAGTCGGTCACCACTCGAGCGATACTGACTGCAGAAGGGCGATAGAAGGCGTATTCCTTGTGGCGGGCGACAACAAGGCGTCCGCTTACCGCTTTCATCAGCTCACTGAGCTGAAGCCAACCGAGGAAGAGGATGGAGAAGAAGAGAGCACCGCCTCTACTGAAAGCACCCTCAGTGGTAAGTGGTTGTCCGTAGAAAAGACTGCCGACGATGAGCGCGTTGCTAACGATAACGAAGGCTTTAGTGATCAAGGTCTGCCGGTCGCCGAAGATCAACCAAAATTCACGAAGCGTACAAGCGTACACCTGGCGAATGAAGCTGACGGTATAACTTGAGTCCTTCATGACTGTCTTGCTCTTTTGCTCTCGTGTCGTAGCTTCAAACTCTCTAGCGTCGGCATAATCACTATGCTCCAACTCCCGCTCGTACTCCTCGATGTCGCGCAAAACTCTCCTGTAGACATCCGAGGTCTTGTACGCCTTCTCCAACTCTTCGGGCGTTCTCGGTGCTCTGTCCTTGAAGCCTTCCCGGAAACGGCGTTCGTTGGGATCAGTGATCGCGGTCAGGAAGTCGGGAGTGGTCTGTCGCTCAGGGCAGAAGTATCCAAGATCGATAAAGTACTGCTTTGCATCTTGTGCGGGGCCGTTGTAGATGCACCTTCCAGCATCGATGACCATCACCTTGTCCATTTGCTCGTAAATCTGTTCACCAGCCTGATATAGAGTCACAAGGGTGGTCCTGTCGCTGACGTCGGTCATGATCCGAAGGGATTTGGCGTAGTCCAAGGCTGTGGAACTGTCTAGGCCGCGGGTAGAGTTGTCCCAGGTGACGACTGCCGACTTTGCTGCCAAGGTCTCGGCGATAGAGACACGCTTCCGCTCCCCGCCAGAAACACCGCGGACAAATTCGTCGCCGACAAGGGTGTGCTTTGTGTGGGGTATGCCAAACATTTTGAGGAGGGCCTCGACGATGATTGGGATCTCGTCTCTCTCACGTTTCTTGGTCTTGTTCATGAGTGAGAACTTTAAGGTCTGCCATACAGTCAAAGCAGCGAAGTGTTTGTCGTCCTCGGGGTTGTACGTAACCTCGCCCCTGAATTGCTTCCTTTGCTTCTCTGCGCTGATACCGCCGTAGTTGACTTCACCAGTGACGCCGGCGTAATCGTCCCGCTTGTTCGAAATGGCCTTGAGGAAGGTGGAGCAGCCAGAGCCCGGACGGCCAAGCACAAGCATCATCTCGCCGTTGCGCACAACGCCTGAAAAGTCGTGGATGAGGTCGCGAGTCTGCGCATGTCGGTTCAGGCGGATGGCTGGAACAAAACGGCTTATGATGCGGTAGAGATCCGGGCCAAACGTTCCCATGACGGCGTCCGGAAATGTTCTCACAAATGTCGCCGTAGAGCCAGTGCCTTTGACGGTGAGGTTCTTCCAGACAACGCCTACTCTCTTGGCGGAGCGGCCGCCCGTCCGCTTCTCAAAGTGGCCTTCGCGCATGAATTCTTCCAGCCGGAAGTCTTCCTCTGACGAGGAGTCGAGGTGGGTGTCTCCGGTGGTTTCCTTTGTCTCCTGGGACTCTAGAGCTTCTCCATCGGTGTCTGCTAGCTCCGACTTGCTGGATGGCGCGGCGTCAGCGGGAGCATGCCGCGAGCTCACGCCGCTGATGGTACGAAACAAGTGCTCGCCGTCGGCTGCTCTCGAGCGTGGCACGGATTTCTGAGAGGTCCTGGAGCGGGTTTGGGACAAGGCGGAGAGATCTCGGCGGAGAGTCTCATACTCTTGGATGGCTCGGCGCTGGTCCCGGATTCCAGTGTCTCGCTCGCCCCAGGTGCCCTCAACGCTCGCA
Source organism: Diplodia corticola (assembly GCF_001883845.1). Lineage (NCBI taxonomy): Eukaryota > Fungi > Ascomycota > Dothideomycetes > Botryosphaeriales > Botryosphaeriaceae > Diplodia > Diplodia corticola. The sequence continues at coordinate 24,711 of NW_017971536.1, forward strand.
ACCGAGGTGCGGGCGGTGCCAGCATCATTGCTATTGTCGCTCGGACTGGCAGCGGGGTCCTCGCGTCTGTCTGGAGGAGCGTTGTGCCACGGATTGTCAGTCGGATGTCGCGAGACGCTGTCTTCGGCAATTGAGGTAGCCCACATGGTGTTGCGGACAACAAAGAAGGAGTTTGTGTTTTGTTGGCAAGCAGAGGGATCCGTAGCTGGCTCTCTGATTTAAGCAGAAGGGTGATGACAAACAGGGTGGAGAGCCCGGTGGTCCGGGTGGTCCGGGTGGTCCTGGTGGTCCTGGTGGTCCTGGTGGTCCTGGTGGTCCTGGTGGTCCTGGTGGTCTTGGTGGTCTTGGCTGGAGCCTCAAGCGGAGGAAAGGCTGCGGTGGTAGGGTAGAGTAGTGGTAAAAGTGTAAACGGTGTAGCGGGCATAAGGCTAACGCCGCCACGCTGCATGTGGTGCAATTGGCTAGCGGCGAGCCTAAAGCTCTCACGAAGCGGCAGTGAGGTCATCGTGGAGATAGCACCTACCGATTTCTAAGCTGCCCCGCTACTCCCGCCTATTATTGTCCGGCGCACGGCCTGCAATCCCGCGTCTTCGCACGCAAATTCTGTAACACAACCTTTCCGACCGGAAGTAATCGTCCGGGAACAGGCTTGCTGAGCGCGGTGAACCGGGGTACAGGGGCGGGTCGCGTGGTGCTGCACCACCACCCAAGATAGCAGAAGCGCCCATTAGCCGGACACTTTCGCGGATGATTCATCGTCGCCCATGCAGATACGCCCATATTGCTCATAAACCCGTGTCGTCATTGGTGCAATGCTGACGAAGCGGATCCGAGCGTGCACGAGCGCGACCACCACCACCACCACATGCTGCTGACCGCATCGGCGAGGGCGCAGCGGCTGCGTCCGCGGCGTGCAGACGGCAGATAAATCACTCTGACGGCGACCAGGCAGGCTTCCTAGCGCGGGCTAGCGGACGCGACAGTCCGCACGGATCGGCAAGGTGGTAATGCATGTCAGCGGCGTGCAGCGAGGGGGACGCGACGGAGTAGGGCAATGGCAGTGGGGGCACATGGCAGCGCGTGTGCTGCAGCGGCGGCGTCAGCTCCGCGATGAGCAGTGTTGCGTGGGCTAGGGCTGGTGGTTGCAAGGTGACAGGCGGTGGGCCACTGAGCCAGTGGCAGGGGCGGCTCTTGCGCACTGCAGCCCGTCGATCGCCTGGCGCCCGGGCCCCAGGCGCGTCGCCCAACTTTATCGCAACGCCAGCTGCACGCCTCGACAACGCCCCGCCTCCCCGCCATGCCCAAGCCCACTGCCGACTGGGAGCGCGTCGGCGACCGCTTCTATCGCAAGCTGCAGCTCTATACCGACGTCTTTGACCAGGACCTCGAGCTCGAGAACTTCCACGTCGTCGCCGCTCCATACTCTGGCGCTGTAGGTATGCTCCCGCACCCTGCCCGCCCTGACGCCCGCGCTGACCCTGTTAGCCATCTATCGCGACGAGGAAAAGCTCCAGACCTACCGCGCCTCGCAGCAGGCCAAGACCTCCATCGACATCTACAGCTGCGCCGGCAAGCTCATCCGCCGCATCAATTGGGACAAGGGCTCCGTCAAAGGCATTGGCTGGTCGCTGGACGAGAAGCTGCTCGTTGTGACCGACGATGGCACCGTGCGCTGCTACCAGCACCTGCACGGCGATTTTGTGCCCTTCACCCTTGGCCACGGCGCCGACGAGGTCGGCGTAAAGGCCTGCCGCTTCTGGGGCTCCGGCTTCGTCGCCCTGCTCAACAACAACCGCCTCGTCTCCGTTGCCCGCTACGATGAGCCGCGCCCCAAGCTGCTGGCCCTCGCTCCCGAGGACCCCGTGGAGTCCTGGGCCCTGATCCCGCCTACCGAAACCCTCTCCCGCTCGGTTGAGGTGCTCCTCGCAATTGGCGAGACCATCTATCTTGTCGACGCCACCGACTGCGAGGACCGCATGCTGCAGCGCGGGCCTTTCAGATACACAAGCGTCTCGCCCAATGGCAAGTACGTCGCCTTGTACACCGAGGACAACAAGGTCTGGGTTGTCAGCAGCGATTTCCAGAACAAGCTCAGCGAGTACGACTCCAGAGCGAGGACGGTGCCCAAGGACATGCAGTGGTGCGGTAACAGCTCAGTTGTTCTGGCCTGGGAGGATGAGATTCATCTTGTTGGGCCCAACGGATCTGCGACCAAGTTCTTCTACGACAGCTTCGTTCACCTCCTGCCCGACGTGGACGGCATCCGAGTACTGACGAATGATGTTTGTGAATTCGTCCAGCGTGTCCCTGACGTGAGCGAGGAGACATTTCGTCTGGGCTCCACCTCTTCGGCTGCCGTGCTCCTGGATGCGGTTGATCATCTGGAAAAGAAATCGCCAAAGGCTGACGACCTGATCCAGATGATCCGGCCCAATCTGGCTGAAGCGGTTGATATATGCGTGAAGGCCGCAGGCCATGAGTACAGCATTCACTGGCAGAAGCAATTGCTCAAGGCTGCGTCATTCGGCAAGTCGGTGCTCGACCTCTACAACAGTGACGACTTTGTCGACATGTGCGAAACTCTCCGTGTGCTCAATGCGGTCCGCTTCTACGAGATTGGTCTGCCTCTTTCCTACGACCAGTACATGCGATTGACGCCCGAGAAACTTGTTGAGCGACTCATCAACCGCCACGAATATCAAATCGCCCTCAAGATATCTGATTATCTCCGCCTTCCGACGGATCGTATCTACGTACATTGGGCCAGCCAGAAAGTCCGCATTTCCAACGACGATGAGGAGAGCATATGCCGTATGATTGTGCAGAAGCTCGAAGGTAAGCAAGGTGTGTCATTCGAGGAGATTGCAAGGGCAGCATATGATGAAGGCCGTGCACGCCTTGCAACAGAACTATTGAACTATGAGCCCCGTGCTGGGAAACAGGTTCCCCTGTTGCTGGACATGAAAGAAGACACGATAGCATTGGACAAGGCGATTGAGAGCGGAGACACCGATCTCGTGTTTCATGTCCTTTTGCACCTGAAGAAACAACTCACCTTGGCGAGCTTCTTCAGAACCGTCACCAGCCGACCGGTTGCCACGGCGCTGGTGGAGTCTTCTGCACTCGAGCAAGACAGGGAATTGCTCAAGGACCTTTACTACCAAGACGATCGCCGCCTTGACGGCTCTAATATCCTCATTGCCGAGGCGCTTGAGCAGCCTAGCACAAGCCTTTGCATTGATAAGCTCAAGCTTGCCGGCAAGCTACTCCAGGATTCGCGTGAGCACAGCTTCAACGTGAAAGCCATCGATGAAGCACAACGCTTGCTAAAGCTGCAAGAGGCCTTCGAGAAGGATCTAGCGGTGACAGGATTTGTGGGTCTTTCCATCAACGAGACCGTCTTCCGCCTCGTGCGCGCGGGCCACATGAAACGTGCGCAGAAGGTGCAGTCCGAGTTCAAGGTGCCCGAAAAGACATACTGGTGGCTCAGATTGCGTGGACTTGTGGCCAAGAGGGACTGGAACGAGTTGGAGGAGATCAGCAAAGTCCGAAAGAGCCCCATCGGCTGGGAGGTGAGTCTTCGCTCCGCTGTCTATCCCATATCTGTGTCTTCCGGTGGGATTTTTAGTGCTGACGCCCGCCCTCCTAGGCCTTCTTTAACGAGATCCTCTCAGCCGGGAACACGCGAACTGCGGCTCTTTTCATCCCGAAGTGCACAAACCTACCGGTCACTGACCGCATAGAAATGTGGGTCAAATGCGGCCTGGTCGTGCGGGCAGGTGAGGAGGCGCTCAAGGCGAAGGATATGAACAGCCTGGCAGAATTGAAGGCCAAGGCCAGCGGCAACGCGGTCCATGAGATTGAGCAGATGATTGGGCAATTGGCGGGTGGAAGGAGGTAGTATGTGATCCACGCGGGGTTAGCGGAGTCCTGGTTGGTATGTCCGCCGCCTATCGCCGGTCGCCCAGATTCTCACTCCCATTTGCCCATCGGCCGAGGGGAAAGTGCGGATGAAATTGGATAGTAGTCGAGATGAGACGATGTTGATGACTGTACGAATCAAGTCTTCTGTATGGATCCATGCCCGTCGCTGACGTCTCATTGCACCAGCTGCGCTTCCTTGCTGACGACAGCAGCCTGGGTGATTGGCGAAGGTGTCGGAGCGGTGTGGTGTGCTTTGTGACTTTGCCCCAAGGGTAATCACCAGTTCTACCCAGAACTTGTCGAAGATCTCCTCCACGCAATATTGCACCCTCTCGCTTCTACATAACAATGCTAAGGTTTCAAGCCAACGGTGTTTTCTTCAGCTGGTCAACAGCACTCACGGTGATGGATCAATCTGATTGACGGCTCTCAGTCAACGCACGCACGTTAGGCGTTGAAAAGACAGTTGGGACACGCGAATCCGCCTTGGAAAGTAGATAGGCGCAGGCCGGACGAGGACTTAACCCGAAGACCAACATTGTCACTATGGCTTTCCCGTTTCGAGGGCTTGCGTTGCCCGCGCGATGGTGAACTCGCCCGCAACCGTAGTGGTCGGGTCTTGAGGGACTTGGTATGAAAAGGTGCCCCTCTCGACCAGATCCACAAAGCTGATTTGACCGGTATGTCCTTATCTCTATTTCTTCAATAAGCTCGTCCTCTCTCCTATCTGATATGAATTAATTTTAACTACTTCGACAAAGAACGGCTACAATATCGCCGATTTTTCATCGATGCCGACGGCATTGCCTTCGGCTTTCAGGCCAAAGTCGACAAGGCCGGAAGCCTGTTCACCGCCCCTGATCAGTCTGACCTTCCCTTCGCCCCAGCGCACCAGTTCCGTCTTACCTCGTCCAGGAAATCCTGATAGCGCTCTTCTCCTTCTTCGAAAGTAAGACGAGTTGAGCGGCGGCACAGTAGGCTGGCGTGACTCTGGCTGACCCAACGGGCTCAGGGCGGCCTTGGTGCGCCATAAGTCGGTTGCACTCGGCACGTAGGCGAGGACCGGCGGCTGAGTGGATGACGTTAATGTCGATGCGGTCGATGTCTTTCAGAAGCTGAGGCGGCAGGGGCGGCAGGACCGGGCGCTGACACAGCAGAACACGAACAGTACGCATCTGTTGCCAAGTGTCAGCGTGCTGGTTATAGGCGCGGATGGCGTGGTTGTGGTGGTGGTTGTGCGAGGAGCACTGGTGGGCGTGCTCAGCCACCAATTTCTCGAATAGGAAGGTGAGAACCCGCCGTGCACCTCCGCCTTCCGCTCTGACCTCCACTTCCACCTTCGCCTTCACCTCGACCTCGACCTTCACTTCTGTCCCTGGCCACCGCCACAGCCACCGCCACAGCCATGGTGTTCCGCCCCGCAGGCCCAGCCCGCGACACCGCTCCACGCCCTCACGCGCAGCCGAGGTGAAACGACGCCACGTGTGCGAGTGCAGCAGCCCTTGCAATCCTTCACATATTCCGCCAGTGCGGGTTGACTTGGGGTCGCACGAAGAATGCAGGGGATCGCATCCAGTCGTCCACCCCGCCCGCTGCCAAGCACCCAGTCCAGCCCCCGTCCAATTAGCAACAGGCGACAGCCGCTCCATCTGACTGTTTACCTCCAATGCCTGCTTGCCATGCCGAAAGGTCGACAAGCCGCCAAGCACGGGCTTGATTCTCGTTCTACGACCATATCGTTCGGACGCGGTGCTTTCTTATCTTCAATCCACCCTTCCGCTGGCTGCCAAGAGCCTGCCGGTCGCTGTCTCCGCCACACTGCACTTATCGATGCTCCTCCGCCCCCAACCAGTCCTTGGCTCTGTCTGCAGTGCATTGGCAGTCTAGAATTCTTATGGAAGGTCGGCTTCCCATGGCGGCCCCCAAGCACACCCCAAGATGCAATGCCCGCCCCGCGGATCCGCCAAGCCTTCCCCAGACCCTCGTATCAGAACTGCCCCGATCCTAGACGTGCCGTGCTTCCCAGGCCAAGCCGCTGCCATGCCCTGCACTGCAGCTTAAGAGGAATGCGTTTCCTTGCGCTTTTTGTGCCTCGCCCTCTCACGCCGTTCTGCCTCGGTTCAATCCAATCTTTCTTCTCCTTCGCTTCAAAAGCCCCCGTCCAACGCCGCCATGGCTGACAAGGCAGATGCCGTAGAGAAGGGCGGCATTAAGACCAGCGGGAGCGATGAAGTACCCCCAGTTTACGCAGAGCCACAGGCTGGTTACGCCGAAGAGCATCCAGAGAAGCTCGGTCTCTGGACCAGGATGGGCTTCACTCCCCAGTCCTTCCAGCGCCGCACCAAGGCGAACGTAGACAACCAGCTCAACCAGTCCTTGCAGAAGCGCCATCTACACATGATCGCCATCGGTGGTTCCATAGGAGCCGGTCTGTTCGTCGGTTCTGGAGGCGCCCTCAACACTGGTGGCCCTGCTGCTCTGCTCATTGACTTTGGAATCATTGGGTACTGTGCCCTCCGCGTTAACAGCTCCTCTTTACTAACTCGCGCAAAGTATCATGATCTTCAACGTCGTCTACGCCCTCGGAGAACTCGCCGTCATGTACCCAGTCAGTGGTGGTTTCTACACCTACTCTACTCGCTTCATCGATCCGTCCTGGGGGTTTGCTATGGGTTGGAAGTAAGCACTGTGGTCGCCATGACAATCTTATCGAGGCTAAACATCCGGGCAGTTACGTCTTCCAATGGGCTATTGTTCTCCCTCTGGAGCTTGTTGTCGCCGGTATGACGGTACGCTACTGGGGGGTAGACCTCAATGTGGGCGTCTGGATTACCGTCTTCCTTGTCGCTATCATATTCATCAACATCTTTGGTGTTTTGGGATATGCTGAAGAAGAGTTCTGGTCCTCGCTGTTAAAGCTGTCCACCATTATCATCTTCCTTCTCATCGCCCTCGTCTGTGTACTGGGCGGAGGTCCGTCCAATGGAAATTTCAGTGAGTACTGGGGAGCCCGTCTCTGGTACGACCCGGGTGCTTTCGCGAACGGCTTTAAGGGCGTATGCTCCGTTTTTGTCACAGCCGCCTTCTCCTTCTCCGGAACCGAGTTGGTCGGTCTGGCCGCTGCCGAGTCGGAGAACCCTGCCAAGCAGCTGCCAGGTGCCGTCAAGCAGGTCTTTTGGCGTATCACTCTGTAAGGCTGCAAGCCTGCATGTCGCTGTTTGAACTCATGATGCTGACTGTGAATGCAGCTTCTACATCCTGTCTCTTCTCTTTGTCGGGCTTTTGGTTCCCTACAACGACGACAGGCTCCTCGGCGCCAACCCTTTTATTGATGTTGCCGCTTCTCCTTTCGTCATCGCTGCCAATGACGCTGGTTTGATTGGATTCGACAGCTTCATCAACGTTGTCATTCTCGTTTCTGTCATCTCCATCGGCCTGTCCGGCGTCTACGGCGGATCTCGTACCTTGACCGCCCTCGCTGAGCAAGGCTACGCCCCCAAGATTTTCACTTACATCGACAAGGCCGGCCGTCCTCTATGGTCAACCATCGCCGTCATCGCCTGCAGTCTGTTGGCCTACATCAATCTCGACAAAGACGGCCAGATCGTCTTCGACTGGCTCGTCGCCCTGTCAGGTCTGGCCGCGCTATTCACCTGGGGCAGCATCTGCGTCGCCCACATCCGCTTCCGCGCCGCCTGGGCCTACCACGGCCACACCGTCGACGAGATCCCCTTCCACGCCGTCGGCGGCGTGTACGGCTCATGGATCGGCTTCGGACTCGTAGTCCTGGTCCTAATCGCGCAGGTAAGCCCGTCCCTCCAATCCCCGTCAATCCCTGAATTCTTTTCGCTAACGTCAGCACGTCTCTCCAGTTCTACATCGCCATCAGCCCCGTCGGCGGAGGCCTCAACGACGCCGAAGGCTTCTTCAAGGACTACCTCGCCCTCTTCGTCGTCGGCTTCTTCTGGATCTGCGGCTACTTCTGGAAACGGACGGGCTGGCTGACGCTTTCCCAGATCGACGTCGACACCGGTCGCCGCGCCGTCGATTGGGATCGCATCATGGCTGAGCGCGAGAGGGTCGCTGCCATGCCTGCGTGGCGGAGAGCCCTGAAAGTCGTTATTTGATCTTCTTTGGGGCCGTTCATCAGCTTGGGATGTAGGGAAGATGCGGAGAGGATGGGCCGGAAAGCAACCAAATCTTGGATTTTGGTCGGCCACATCTCGTGGTGTGGTTTCCGTGGTCGCGTCGATGCCGTACGATTATGTGTGATGGCATACTTGGCACCCCTCGGTCCATAGTTAGTGATAGGAAGGGGGGACAAAATGCATTAGCTGTCAAGACGCGACAGGGAAAAAAAGGTCTGGTACATCAGATACCCAAACGCGTCTGACACAATACCAAATTAGAATCAAGCAGTGAACAACAGGCATGCTAATTGGTAGGCGTCGTCCGCGTAAAGCCCTCGTCGTTGCGCTGAGAAGAACAGAAACAACCACAGACACCAACTCGGTCGGGCACGGCCGTCGCACAGCAAAGAGTGAGTTTCGCGGCAGAAACATAACAGCACAGAACACGGGAATCTCAAACTTTCGCAAGCGACCAAAATATATTTTCGGTGAAGAACAAAGACGACGCTGCAGGTCTGTTTGTTGACAGACAGACAGCGATGGATAAAGTATTTAAGTTGAAGCCCAAAAAACAAACGTCGCAAGTATCTACAAGAATAGGCTGCTGGTGTTTTGTCCTTTTTTTTCTCAAATCCAACCAGGCATCTCTCGTCAAAAAGTCATTTAAGCCTTGAAGCCACGGGCCCAGCGCTTCGTGGCGTTGGAGGTGGACGAAGCGCCGCTCCAGAGCTCGGGGCCGGGGAAGGGGTAAGTGTCGATGTTGGCGTAGATGTTGAAGACGGTGTCCTCGGGGGTGTACAGGGCGGTGCCCTTGACGCCGTCGGTCAGCTTGCCGGAGCCGGAGCCGGTGACCTTGACGTTGTAGCACTGGGGGTAGTTCTGGGGCCCGTTGACCTCGCCGCCGGCGTGCAGGGCGATGATCTCGTTGCGCAGGACGTAGTTGCCGGGCGCGAGCGACGACGGGATGGTGACCACGGTCTTGTTGTTGGTGATGAGCTCGTCCGTGGCCCAGACCTGGCTGTCGACGTCGCCGCCGGTGATGAGGCCCTTCTGGTAGACCTTGGTCCAGGCGAGGTCGGTGACGTTCAGGGCGGTGCAGTCGCCGGTGGCGTCGGCGCCGCCGCAGGGGGCCATGTAGGTGATGATGGGGCCGTGGTGGCTCGTGGGCTTCATGCGAACCAGTCAGCTTGCAGTCAATTACGGACGGAGTTCGGGGATGCTTACCCAGGCGCTCGGGGGGCTGCCAGGGGTACCCCAGGAGATGGCGATGTCGTCACCGGCGGCGGCTTCCATGTAGACGGGAGCGGCAACAGCGTCGTCGTGGCAGTTGATGGAGGCGGTGGTGTACTGGGTACCGACAATGGGGCCGTGGCCGTAGCCACCGGCCTGCCAGGCCGCAACCTGGGGGACGGGGTTGTAGTAGACGTAGTTGGCGTTCCAGCCCTCGTAGGTCTTGCCGCCGGAAACAATGTCAAGGATGACACCGTGGGCGTTGACGGTGGCCGCACCGGCGGCGAGGACAGCAAGGGACTTGAAAGACATGGCGTTTATGGGGTGAGATAAGGTTTGAAGAGGCACCGGGCCGAGAACGAATGAATGGAAAGTTGGTGCGAGCGAATGGACTGGCTAGCAGTGGGATGCTGGTCTCAAGACATCAGGCAGATGGCGGGTATATATGTCACAGTCGTTATCCGTTTCCATGGGACGCACGGTGGTGTTCAGCAAGCGAGGCCGACCAGGCTGGCGGCAACGGGCATTTGGCGCGCCGCAGCTTGATTGCGGACGTTTCTCCATCAATAGGAAAGGGGACGATCGTGGGGACGCAAATTGCCTGGATGGGACAAGGCACGGCGGCTGGTGGACGGTCTGGCGCGCAGGCGGGTCGGGCGTTGCGGTTTGCCGAAGATTGATGAGACGGCTTGGCGTTCATGCGTCGAAACACGGCTGTTTCGCAGCCCAGGAAGAGCGGGGACGACGAAACAAGTCTATTTTCTACAGTCCAAAAGGAGCCGTCGGCCGCTGGGACGGGGCGCAGGGCGGGCTGGAGCGCGGCCGGGCGCCTCCAACCAGGTCAAAGGGGAGGCAGCGCTGCTCGCGTAGAGCACTCGGGCTCTCAGGCCACCTGCCTGGCCGTCGTCAGGGCGCGGCGGCACAGCGGCAGTCCGGAGGCAGAGGCGTTGGGGCCGACGCTGGGTCCGGCCCAGCTGGTATCACGGCCCGCAACGCCATCGGCTCGCTGCCCCGGCCTCCATCACGCTCGTCAAGCTGCTGTCTGCCGCCACTTGTCGCGCAGGCCCACGCCGCCCGCCACCATTCCGCAAATGCCCACTAATGTGTCGTTCACGCAGCCCTCTTCCAGGCTCCAGTGCACCGTCAGCGGCGCGTAGGCGGCGTTGCTGATGAGGTCCCTCCACCACCGCTGGTACTTCTTCCTCCGCTCCAGCTTGTCTTCCTTTTCTTCGCCTTCGGCCCTGGCCTGCGCGGATTCCTGCTGCCACACATAGCCCAGCCGGACCAGCTCGAGTCCGACGTGTGCCGCCCAGAAGCGCGCGCTCCACAGCCACCACGACGTCTGCCTCTTCGCGCCCGCTTCGCCCGTCCAGCCGTCCGTGTTCAGGATGCCCTTGCTGGCAAGGTACGCGCCGTTCTCGAGCACCTGGAACAGGACATTCACGACAACCTGCGCCCAGGTGATGGTCCGCACGACGCCGTCTGCCGGAGGAGAGAGGTAGGTGGCGCGGCCCCAGATGTACAGGTCCAGCAGGCCCCACATGCGGACGAAGACGCGGAAGTCTGAGATCAGCGACTCGAGCTTCTTGGTGGCATCGGCGGTGCGGGTGAGGCGGCGGATTGCGGGCGTGGGCGGGAGCGAGGCGATCAGAGTGTCGCCGGGCAAGAGGGCATCCGAGGCCTTCTCGGCTATGCCCACGGCGAGGGAGCGTAGCTTGGCCTCGAGGTGCTTCTGCAGGCCGGTGCGCACGAAGGTGAGGGTGTAGTTGATGGTGCACAGGGTGCTGTCGACGCCGGCGGGGTACGACAGCAGCTTCGACAAGCGCAGAAGGTTGGCGTCGGACGAACGCAGGGAGCTGGCGAGCAGCGCGCGCAGCTGCTGGCGGCGCAGAGCGGGTGGCGCACCGCTCTCCGAGGAGCTCATGACGGGAAAGCGGCGGGGTCTTTGGGCAGTAGCTCGTGGGGGAGGAGCAGCGAGCAGACTGGCGATGAAATTATAGACGCGGTGGCAGCGTGGAGCTCGCACATGGACGAGCAAAAGGTAGGTACAGGCATCCGATAAGCCGAGGCCCAGCACACGCGAGTCATGCCAGCCGACCTCGCTCCCATCATCCGCCCTGCGCATGTGCATCATCATCTTAGCGACGGTTTGCGGACCAAAATTTTCATCGTGCTGTCATCGCTGCCAGGCCTGGAGGCGCATGCCACCTCGCTGTCACCTCGCCGCGGGATCCTGTTTTCCGAACGGGAAAGTGCGCCGCCGCAGCCTTACGGAAGGCATGTCACAGCGAGAAAACCGTCTTCGATTCTGCATTGCCGCTACATCAACTCCCCTATTTCCCGTAGTGCTGTCTCTGATACTCGTACAATACAATTGCCGCCGCCGTCTGCACATTCAGGCTCCTCGTCACACCAACCTGACGGACCTCTACGCAGACGTCACATTCGGCCAGCACCGTGCCGGGGATGCCCTCTCGCTCACTTCCCATCACCAACACGCACTTCTCCGGCAGATCACTGCCCGGCGCACCCAGCACAAGGCTTCGGTCCGTTTGCTCTACTCCTACCACCTTGTATCCCTCCACCTTCAACGCCCGCAAAAACTCGGGAAGTTCTGTTGGCGGGAGAGCATGGATCGGAATGTGCGAGTGTGACGACACCGACACCGACGTGAAGTCCTTGTGCTTCAGCGTCTCCAGAGTCCGCATGTACATGGATGCGCACCCAAAGATCTCCCCGGCCCGCGAAAGGCCGCCGAGGTTGTAGGCATTGTCGATCAGAGAACCGACCAGGATCAACGGCGTGCTGGGCCGCGTCGATGACGCCGCCGGCGATGCAAGCAACGCCTCCTGCCATGCCATGCCCTTGGTCTGCAGGAAGCCAGCAGCATCGTCCGCACCGACCACGGCTGAGAACTGCTCCTTGGATTCGCTTGCGGGGTCGCTGGCCGTGTTCTCCATCTCGTGCTCTCCTAGTGGCATCTGTGGAGGCGGGTAATTGCAGTCCTGCTCATCCTCCGCCCATACAGCCTTGAAGTCATGGGTCGAGACGAGCCTGGCCTCGGCAGGATCAAAGTCGAGATACTTTCCTCCGAACAGAAGCTCCATGTCGTGGTCCTTTATCGGGTCCAGCCATTTGAGTATCCGTTGTGGCGGAGGGGTCGAGTACTTGTCGAGGGACCTGATGTGAGTGTTGAGAGCTGAAAAGGCCGGATTGTTCGTCACCTTCGTCCACCCGCAGACCTCGGCATGATCCCAAAGCGGTGGGAACGACCATTGGGCCTCATGCCGAATGACAATCTTGGGGCTGGCTGAAAGCGCAATCAGAGACGTCATGAGCTTGTGCCCAAATTCCTCGTTGGTGTCGGGGAGACGGGCCACCATTACCGCCATCTTCATGACCGAGGCCAAGTGTTTCGGGTTCGAGTGATCGTCGCCTCCGAGCACATCCAGCAACTCTTTGCGCTGCTCGGGCTCTCGCACGTAGATCCGAGCAATCATCCACTCCCAGAGGAAACGATAGCGAGGTAGAGGCTCCACCGAGAGGATCTTCGTAAACTTTCGCAGGTATAGCGCAACTTCGTCCTTTGGCGCGGCTACCAAGCAATTCTCAGACAGAAGCAGCATTGTCTGCACCTGGATTGTGGCTTTCCACTTGCTAACCATCGGTATGGGCAACCTCTGGTTTACCCAAGGTTGTAACAGCTGGTCGAAAATGCGCTTGGCGAAAGCGTTGTCAGACTCGGGAATTCTGTTCAACAGGTCGAACATGGCCGCATATCCTTGAGATTCTCCCGGGCCGTAATACGACGTGTACGTACGGTGTGGCACGATGGCAGCCAGCTTCTCAGCGACCGCCGCCTCCATCAAAAATTCCAGCTTCGCCGTCGGTGGGTGAGTAGCAAAGCGGACAATGAACTCTTCAAGCGGTAAGAAGTCGACCATCTCTGGAACCTGGAGGTAAGCCCTTCGAAGTGCCTTGACCAGCGGCGGAAGAACATAGATTTTTCCCTCGGTGAAGGTGTGAAAGTCGGGCAATGCCCGAGCCAGGAAGGTCCTCGTCTCTTCCGATGCAGCGCGAAGGCACTTGGGGTGGTAAAAAATTTCCGGCAGCAGCATGAGAGAAGGCCTTGGGTATTCTTGAGTTTCCATTTCGTCCCAAATTGCTTCTAGCGTGGTATGCAGGTCCTTGGGCTCCAATTCGCTGTCCTGGCGAATTACATGGGCTAGGTGGCGACATGCAATGAGAAGTCCGTCGCCCTGCAGGCAACGATATTGACTCTCGTGCAGTGTCTGCACGAATGACTTGAGGGGTGCTTTACTTTCGGCGTCCAAGCTGAGCCTGCCGATATCGAGGGCAGATTCAGACTTGATATCATTCGGATTGCGAACGTCATCCCAGCGTTGCTTTAAAAGATGATAGCCAGGCATTGCCTTCAGCAGCTCCGGTTGGTCTGAGACGGCCTCTTCGATGAGAACCGATGCTGCAGCAGTTGAGCAATCACGCGCAACCTCGGGGAGGCCGGAACGGGTTGCCACTCGGACAAGCAGGGGAATATCCTCGACTGCTAGCTTTGTCCTGATTCCACCTTCTCGCGCGAACCCATCGATGATCCCCTGCAGGCAGTAAGGAAGCGCCTGTGGAAAGAAGTACTGGCCTCGCTCTTCAATGAATGAGAGAATGACTCTTGCGAAAGTCTGCCGGGATTGGCCCTCGGCGCAACCATCTAGAAGTTGAGAGATGAAAGAACACAGACTCTCGGCGTGTTCGCAGCGAACATGGTGGCTGTTCCGTCGGAGGCTCGCCGTGAACAAAAAGCCCTGTGTAGCCCACGGTAGGAAAGCCGATGCAAGGAGCCCCTGGTAGGCGTCAGAAGCGGCCTGTGGCATTGGGATGAGGCCTTGCAAAATCCTGTTTCCGACGAGTTTACGAATGCCGTCCTGAACTCCAGAGCGGAGAGAAGCTCGCAAAAGAGTGATGATCCATGTGGGATGTATGCTTGATTTCCAAGCTAGGGTTTGTAGATCCGGCATGCATTCCTCTATTTGATTGAGATATCTCCCGAGGATGATGGTCTCAAAGAGCGTACAGTATTTGGTGAAGTTGGTTTCGAAGCCGGGTTGTGTGGCACCTGAGACATACGGATGTAAATCCTCGCCCTCGGCCATGGCCATGCGAACTGACGCTGTCAGGATGTGCAAGCAAAACTTTCGTTGCTCGGAGTAGCCTTCCCGCAGACCCAGTTGCAAAGACTCCCAGTACTGATGCTGCTTCATGATCGAGCGGGAAGGACCGAGATGCCCCTTAAGCGCAAACCAGCGGAACCAGATGTGGAATGCGGAAGGCCAGTAACCTAGATCCGACGGTGTAGAAAGCAGGTCGATGATCCGACTCCATATGGATTCTCCAATAGGGATCTTCAGAGGGCCGAACACGCCCGAGACGGGCTCAAGGGTTTCGTCGAGGACGGCGGTGCCAGTGTGAAGACTGTGGAAAGCGGCAGCAAGACAGTCTCTACTTGCATGGGCCAACTTCTCAGCACGGGCGCCTAGGACGACAAGCAGAGCTTGGAGGAGATCCACAGAGACGGTGCACGCAGCATTCGACCAGAAGAAAAGTTTGAGAAAAGTCAGATAGAGGACAGTGCGGTCTGCTTGTTCATCGCTGGTAGAGGACTCCAGCGGTAGCACGGGAGAGGTCCAGCTAACGGCAGACGCTGGGGCAGCGAGAGCGCCTTCACTTCTAAGCCGAGCAGAGGTCAGGGCAAGGAAGGAAGTGGCTTCAGCGAAGACATGGCTTGCCAGAGATGGATGACGGATGCAAAGTTGGACAAGGTCAGAAGGGATGGCATCGTGGGTAGTGTTGTTGATAATCTCCATCAACACACGCCCCAACCGAGCGGCCGACGCATTTTTCTCATTGGTCTGGAGCCCGTCAGCGCAGCCACGCAGGGGGCGAGAAGGGCGTCTTCTGCTCACTTTCACCTCTCGCAGGAACCTCTCACCTCTGGACACTTTTTCAGCAGCTCAGCGGACAGTTCGGCAGACAGGATGGCAGATGGGCAATCGATATGGCGTAGCGTGGTGCGCTCATACAAGTCTGTGATGACGGCGTCCACTGCAGCAGGCTGTTCATCTGGCGGAAGGCGGGCCAGGAAGAGGCGGGCCAAACCCTCAGCGGATGACGAGGCCATTCCTTAGAAACGCCGGCGAGGGGCAGCACAGCGAACGGAGGCCGGAGAGCCAGTGAGCAATGCACGTCGTAGGGCGGCCAGGATTTTTTTTTCTTTCCCTTTTGCGGTGCGAGGGAGTCGGCGCCTGCGGATTTTGCAGAACAGCAGCGAGCTGGTCAGTGCGCTTGGCGCCTCAGGCATCCTTTGCACATGCTAGGTATACATACAACACGGAGGCAAGCATCACCAGCCGAGCCTGCAGGCGCACCCCGGCCACGAAATATACCAAGCGCCTGCGCCGGTGCAGGGCATCGCATTGCCAGGAAACGCTCGCGCTCAGCGCTCAGCGCACGCCTGCGACTGCGACTGCAACTGCGACTGCAACTGCGACTGTCCGCGAGGCCGAGCGGTGGTGACGTCTGGACGCTAGGCGCCGGGCTCCCGCTGGAACGCGAACGCGAACGCGGTTGTCAGGACACAAACAAGCGCCGGGTCAACCAACAAAACGCGTGGTGCTGTGGTGCGACTCCAGCGCAGCATCCACCCGCTGTCGCCAGCGCTCTTGCAGCGATCCCGTCCACTCATCTTTCGCACGGCCGCGCCGGCAGCCCTGGACAACGCGCTGCAGGCGCATCCCCCGGCCGGTGATCTTCTTACGTCATCCCCCGGCTAGGCGCGATCCGGCAAAAGGCAAACACTGTATGTACACCTTCCTCGCTCTCCGCCGCCGGCGCGACCTGGAAACGTGTTGTGCACTTCTGGAAGCCGCCATGGATACCCACGCCTACCGCAACTACTACGACTTCGCGTCTACCGCCTCCTCTCCCTCCCTCCGCGCCTTTGAGCCTCAGCCCCAGCCACCGCAATCCGCCATGGACGACCCCGGCAACGTCAAGGTTGTCGTGCGATGTCGCGCCTTCGTGCGCAGAGGTGAGTCCTCGTGTGCCACCACCACCACGCCCGCGCGTGCCCCCTGACAATGGACAGAGATCGAGCGTGGCGCCCAATGCCTCATTCGCATGGACCCAGCCACCCAGACCACGACCCTTCTGCCGCCCGCCGAAGCCACCGACCCCGCAAACTCGCGCGTCAACAGCCGCAAGGTCTACGACGAGAAGTCATACATCTTCGACAAGTCTTTCTGGTCCCACAATGAGTCGGATCCGCACTACGCCCACCAGGAAGACGTCTATAGCTCGTTCGGCGAGGAGTTTCTCGACCACAACTTCGATGGCTACCACACCTGCATCTTTGCCTACGGCCAGACTGGCTCCGGCAAGAGTTACACCATGATGGGCACACCCGAGCAGCCCGGTCTGATCCCGCGCACTTGCGAGGCTCTTTTCGACCGCATCAAAAACGAACCGAGCCCCAACACCACTTACAGCGTTCACGTGTCCTACTTTGAAGTTTACAACGAGCACGTTTGCGATCTGTTGGCCCATCGCACCAATCCGCCTGTCTACTTGAAAATCCGCGAGTCCCAGACCGATGGTGTTTATGTTCAGGGCCTGACCGACGCGGCTGTACGAAGCCATGCAGATGTTGAGCGTCTTATGAAGATTGGTGATCTTGTGAGTGCCCTAGGCCAACCACATCCCACGATGCATGATCTGATGTACTCCAGAACCGTACGACCGCTGCCACTAAGATGAACGACTCTTCGTCGCGCTCTCACGCCGTCTTCACCATCAATCTCAAGCAAATGCAACACTCGTTGCTCACTGATGAGACGATCGAGCGCTCGGCTCGCATGCGTCTTGTCGACCTGGCTGGATCTGAGCGTGCCAAGAGCACCGAGGCTACAGGACAGCGTCTGCTTGAGGGTGGTAAGATCAACAAGTCTCTTACAACCCTTGGCCGTGTGATTGCAGCTCTGGCTCAGAATGCTGGCAGCGGCTCCACATCTGACGGCCGCCCCCGCAGTGGCCATGGAAAAAAGCGCGAGATTGTTCCCTACCGCGACAGTGTCCTGACCTGGCTGTTGAAGGACTCTCTCGGTGGCAATAGTAAGACCGCCATGGTTGCTTGCGTCGCCCCCGCCGATTACGACGAGACTCTGTCGACTCTTCGTTATGCCGACCAAGCTAAGCGCATCCGCACTCGTGCTACCATCAACGAAGACTCCATGTCGTCTGCCGAGCGCGACGCCCAGATTTCCGCCATGGCCGAGCAAATTCGCCAACTGCAGACCTCGGTCAACGCCTCTACCCTACGCCGCCAACAGGCCGAGGCAGCGGAGTTGGAGGATTATCAGCGCCGGGTAGAAGTCATGCAGCGTCTCATGGAGGAGACCCGCCAGGTTTCCGAGGCCAAGATCAAGGCCTTGACTGCAGAGGTCGAGGAACTCCGTCCACTCAACCAAACTTTGCGTGCTGAGTCGGAAGCTTTGCGTCGCCATCTGGCTCTTGCATTGGGCGAGCTGAAGAACCCCATCGTGCTGCCACCTATCCAGGGTCTGGATCTGTACGGTGGACTGGAGGAAGAGGAGGAAAATGTCGCTCCTGAACACGAGAACAAGGAGAACGAGCCGAATGCGGGTAGGAAGCTCGTCGAGGAGGAAGATCAGCATGAACTGCTTGCTGCAGAGTTGCAGTCTCATGCGGATGAGTTCCTGAAGGATCTTGGTCTGTTCAGGCGGAAGGTCAACGATGACTTTACGCGTTTCGGCTCAAGAGCTCCGCTGGCAGACGTCGCGGTCAATTGAGGGGCTTTCGTCGGATGGAAGCGCTTGTAGAGAAGAAACTAACGATTGGATGAGCAACGAATACTTGGGTAAGGAGATGTCTTGGATGGGCGCTAAGCGATAACGACCGGTTATGATGAGTAGTGATTTCGGGCGTTGGTGGATAATAGCAGGTAGATGGGCTTTGGTGTGGCATAATTAGTGGAGGGCTGTGGCGCATCGCCACAGGCGATAGCAGCACGATGGTGATCCAAACCGACTGAAAGAGTTCCAAGCTGACGGTCAACTTGTCTCTGAAACCAGACTATTCTCACTGATTTTTAGCTCGACTCTGAAAGTTCATTACCATGTTGAATTGTACGTGCGTTCATCAATGCCGACTCAATCGTAGTTTCGGTCAATTCGGACACTACCGGAATCGACTAGAAGGTCTGACTCTCTGGCAAGCTTGCCTCCTCTTAGTCGAGCGGTATGGCCTCCATTGTTCGAACCTCTCTGAATGCAATAGATGACCTACAGGTGCCGGCATAAAATCCATTGTCTTCTACGGCGTAAACGAGTGCGCTGGCTATTCTTGCGGAATATTCAAGGGATACAGTAAGTTTTCCCAGACTCGAAATGCATTAGTCAATATAAGAAAGCTATGCAGGCTAGTCCAACGTCACCATGCACCTCAGTGCCGCCGAGGTGAACTACGGCAACACCTTTCCCTTGTCCAACGCAACCACCTCCGACGGCGGAAAAACTTGGCACATTAAACCCATAAAGGTTGTCAAGGACTGGCTCTAAGATGATCACTTCGTCTAGGAGTGCTCTTAAGCGGACTCGAGCTGTGATACCTCTCGAATGGTATTAAATGGCTTTCTACGGAAATGAAGAGACCGACGCTGCTCTAAGTCTATCCCACGTTTCGACGCCCATAATAATCCGGAAAACCCAACGTAGCCCAAAGACGCTTCAAGCACCTATCCTGCCATTCCGCACCGCCCGTACCGCGAGGATACCAGCGAAAAGAGCAAACGATGCTCCAGCCAGTACCAATTTGTTGTTTGCCGTTGCACTGCCGCCGCTCTCTTTCTCATCATCGTATGCCCACTCGTGCTCCACCCGAGGCAAATCCAGCGTTTTCAGAGTCAACCCACCCGTGATGAAGGAGCTGTAGAAATCCGTGGCCTTCGAATCCGACTGGAGCGGGACAATGTACTTGGAAAGGAGTTTGATACCCCAGGTATCCCAAGCAGCCACGTACTGAGCCTGCTGGCAGCGCTCAACCATATCCACAAGCCTAGGCACCCTCTCCGCCTCGACCGCCGCAAACACGCCGCGCACCACATCGAGCGGCCAGGCCGGCGCGGCCACGCCAGAAGACGCCTCCTCCAAAGCAGCAGCCAGCGCGTTGACGAGCCCGGCGCACGACTCGATGCAGCTGTTGCCGCCCTGGCCGACGAGCGGGTTGAACTTGTGGCTGGCGTCGCCGACGACGACGACGCGCCCGTAGTGCCACCGCCGCAGCACGTAGTGCGGCAGCGCCGTCACCGCGCTGCGCTCGAGCCTCGCCGCCACGTCGCGCAGCCGCACCCCGCCCTCCGCCACGACCGCGTCCCCCCCGCGCTCGAGCTCCGCCCGCCCCTCCGCGTCGGTGAAGCGCGGGATGGCGTCGATGCCGCACGAGTGCTGCGCTTGCGGCAGCTTCCAGAACCAGAAGAGGAAGACTTCGCGGTCTTTGCCGCCCATGCAGCCGGCGGTCGAGTGCGCGCGCGAGACGGCGATGACGTCGCCAGGTGCGATGCCGGGCGTGGGCTTGGCGAGGCCGAAGACGCACGCGTATTCGCATTTGATGTCTGTGGGAGGGGGGAAAGAGGAGGAGGTCTCTGTGAGCGCGCGGTGTGGCGAGAAGGAAGGGAGGGAGGGAGGGAGGGAGGGAGGGAGAGGGTTGTTTGTGATGGGTATTATACGCACTCTGCCTGTCCTCTTTCGGGATGGCCCCGGGGTCTTTCTCGTCGGCGTTCCTCCACATCTCCTTCCTCACGGTGCTGTGGACCCCGTCCGCCCCGACGACGATTTGGCCCTCGAACGTCGCCCCGTCGTCCGTGTGCACCAGGACCCTATCCTCGTAAGTCTCGATCCTCCGGACCCTCTTGTCGACGAGGATCCTCTCTTTCTCGGCGACATGGCCGTACAGCACGCGCAGCAGCTCGCAGCGCTCCATGAACTTGGGCGCGTAGCCGTGCCTCGCCTCCAGGATCGGCCCGCACGGCATCCGCGACAGCCGCCGCCCGGTCTCGCCGTCGCGGACGATGTGGGCCTTGGCGGACTGGGAGATGGCGCACACGTCCCGGTAGACGCCCAGCTGGTCGAGGATGCGGAGGCCGTTGGCGTAGAGGCCGATGCTGGCGCCGACGTTGGGCGTCACGCTCTGGTAGGCTTCGAGGAGGACGTAGTCGATCCGGAGGCGCTGGAGCATCAGCGCGAGCGTGAGCCCCGTGATGCCGCCGCCGACGATGATCACTTGGTGTTTGGATTCCGAGGCGGCCATCGTGTGCTGTTGGGGCTGTGGAGGGGGGGGAAGGGGTGAGGAGATGGCATTTTTGATAGGCGTGGGTTATGTTTTTATTATCTGGACGGTTCGGGGCCTGGAACCACCGGATTCCGGAGGGATGGCGCAATGGTTCGCTGAAGCAGGAGGTGGTCGGAATTGGTGTCTCACATCTTCGTTGCTTTGATGGTGATGTAGCCTTTGCTGGCCCTGTGCCTCTACATTGGATGCCTATCAGAGCAAGATAAGTATAGGCATTGGTTTGCCAATTGCCGGTAGCCGATAGCCGGGCAGCGAATACGCAAAAAGAAATGGGTCGCTTTATCAAAGCCCCTGCGCCAGCTCGAGTCATGCCGAGAGAGCTCCTTGTGCAGCGCAAGTAGAATGCGTAACCCTCGCCGTAAGAAAGTAGTCATCTAGACATTTGTCCTACATGGAAATGAACACTAAGCTAATGACCTACCAAGTTTCTTGCCATGGTCTGGCAGCGTCAAGGCGGGCGAGTCATCTGGGTTGTCCCCTGCCCAGTGTGCTCCTCGGCCGAACCTTGGCTATCTTTTGTTTCAGAAGTCTCGCAAGGCTTTCCTTCTCCTTTTTTTTTTTTTTTTTTTTTAGTCTTTTTGCTCGCAGATCTCAATTGTTCTAATAGAACTCTGTTTGCTATAGAGCCAAAGTACTAATGTTGCCCTTTCTCGATACTGCTTGAGAGCGTTCATTTGAGTTGTGGGAACTGAGGCCTTCCCAATTCTTTCTGCTTAGTCTCGAAGACGTGATATGCGTAGTATCTCTTCGTCGAGTTTGAGACGTGTGTCGTGAGAACAAGGTTGAGATCATTCCATCTGCGCGAGAATCTTGTAGATCGTGAAGTCGATTCAAAGCTGGGGAGGGTTTCCCGACCCCGACGCTGGCCATTTTACTGTACACAGCTCTCTGAGCCTGCAGTTCGCGACTCACAGTTGACAAGAGAAGCTTCAGATAACTGATCAAGTTTTGCCGGTACTAAACATTCATAAGTCTAAGAGATAACCCGAACAACGAACGGACTGCACATTTGGGCACCGACTCTGCGACAAGCCCCTCACGACGGATAAAACCCGCTCCCTCCTCACACCCCCGAGTCCTCCTCTTCAACCCCATTCGCAGACGCATACGTATCCCAAGCGGTGCAAGTATCCGACATGGTCGACGCGCTCATCACCGCCTCCATCTCGCTCGCGCGCTCCAGGAACTGCATCGCCAGACCCTCGGACGTATGCCAGCCGATGTGGCAATGCATGAGCCTACGCATACAAGTCAGCAAGAGGCAAGTCGAAAGGGAAGTGGAGGAGGTGGGGGACAACTGACCAAGCACCGGGGTTGTCGGTGTAGAACGAGATGACAATGTAGCCGCTGGCGGGCAAGGTTGCAACGTCTCTACGCGGCGGGTTGGCCGTGTTGAGCGTCACCGATTCCGAGTATGTGCCTGTGCCGGCCGCCAGGATCCAGAAGTCGTGACCTGTGGGAGGGAAAAGAGGCATCAGTCAAGGCCATTTTGCCGGGGGAAAGGGGAAAAGAAGACACTTTGGGATCCATCCCGGAGGGGGGGAAGGAAGGGAGATTCTTACCGTGCAGATGGAACGGATGCGGCACACCCTGCGCCGTCTCGATGACAAAGTACACCCACTCGTTCGCAGCAGTCAGCTCGACGATGTGGTCGTTGTCGGTCCAATCCGTCTTGCCGTTGTACACGGACATGGTCGTCGGACTGCCCCACTCGACGGCCATGGTCTTGGCACTGATGTACCACTTGAACAGGTTGTTCAGCACGCCGACGGTAACGGGCATGTCGGTGCTGTCCGACGCGACCATTGACGACGTGGGATTCTGCACCAGCGCCGGGACGAGCGACGCGTACGGCTCGTCGACGCACTCGTCGACGAAGTCCGTGTACGCGGCGGTGGTGGGTTCGGCGGTGCTGCTGCTGTCGTAGCGGAGGATGGCGCGGATGTTGTCGACGTTTGCGTTGGACGAGCAGGCCGCCTGCGGGATGGCGCGGATCCAGTAGTCCTTCTCCTCTTGGTCCGCGGTGATGACGACGTCGTAGCGCTGGCCCATGTTGATGTCAAGGTACTCGGTCTGGTACGGCTCGATGGGGACGAAGTCCATGGCGATGACGGTGAGGGTGTGGTTGTCGATCATGAACTTGAAGTGCGTGTCGATGGCCGTGTTGACGAGCCGCAGACGGTACGAGCTTCCGGACGTCACGCTCGTTTCCCAGCGGGAGCCGAGGATGTTCCCTGAATCGTTGTAGACATTGAGACCGTTAATCAGGGCGTTGTCGAGATCCGGAGGGCCTTGGGTTTGTGCGTATTGGTACAACTCATCCGACGTCCGATGTGACCAGTCACTAAGCAACACCGGGCCCATGTCCTCGTCGTAGTTGGCAGAAGCTGGCCCATGAATGACCATAGGGCCAAAAACCCCGTTCCAGGCTTGGAGCGAAAAATGAGAGTGATACCCTGATGCCGTCAGTTATGGTTCGAGCAGTCTTCATCACCGGTGCGGTCTTACAGCTGGAACCATATGAGGTTGCGCGCCAAGTATAAGTCATGGAGTCTCCCGGCTAAACTAATAGTCAGCATTGGATTCTTGCAACACTTCATCTGACTGGGGTCGGCATACCGCAATAGGACATTGAGTAATACTTGGGACACCGTCCATCCAATTCGTCCAATTCTGACGGATGCCATGCCAATGGATGCCAGTCCCATTATTCTGCATGCTGTTCATGACATGTACAACTAGGAACGGCGTCAGCAAAACGACGATAATTTTGACTTTTTTGCTTTAAAAAAAAAGGAGGAAAAAGCAGTCAAAACTTACTGACGGTATCTCCCCAATTTGCCTCAATGGTTGGACCGGGAATAGACCCATTCACTGCCAAAGCCATGCGCTCAACGCCATCGGGTGATACAGTCGTGTTGGTAATGTCAAACCAGTACTACAAAGGTCAGTTTTGATGCTTCCTAACAGATCTTGACAGAAGAGGGAGTTTTACTTCGACAGTCACCCCCGTATCTGGGACTTCAGAGTACCAGTCGGTTTGGATGTCGTAGTCGCACCAGGTAGATCTGTCACTTGCAGTATTGCCGGTGCAAACAGACGCCGCTGCAGAAGACGTTGACGAGGCAGCTTGCGGAGCCGCGAGCGCTCCGGCGAAGAGCAAATTCCAGAAGAACGGTGCCCGCATCTTCAGCGTATGGCTCGATGGTCAGGGAGAGGCGAAGCAGGTGATTAGTAGATCTTAACGAAAGACGTAGATCCCTATGGCTCTCCTTGCGTGGTAGGCAAAGGGAAGGGAGGGGAGAGAGGCCGTGTCGGAGGAAGCTCCCTCAGCAGAGTGGGCATGAAGTTAAATACTCCCACCGCAAGGAACTAGAAGAAGTATCAAGGTAGAACGGACGGTGGAGAATGGAGAAGCGATGCTACTCGACCATCGCCAAAGTCCAACACCTCACGACGCGTCCTTTGCTGCCGCAGTAGCCAAGAAAGGATGCTCCTCCTTCGTTTCCGAACCCCCGGCAGGTCGACGGCAGCGGAAGCGGAAGCGTAAGCTGGTGAAGGAGACTAAGCGGACAAGCCATCGCTTTGCCGTACGCCTTAGCGTCTCTGGATGACACGAAACCTACAGTCCACAGCTGTGTCCAAGATCCATGTGGAAGGTGGCAACGTCAGCGATGCAGGTAGGAGTGGTGGCCTTGTGGGATTCCCCACTTGCAATTATCGCCAGTACCATGGTTAGCACACGAGAAGGTGAGAAAGCAACCTCTCAGGGCGTTGAAGATGTCTACGGCTCGGTTAGAGTCCATGGGGGCCACACCTCGGCGAAGTCAGTCGGACCCGAGTCTGTTAAGGCAACCCAGTTTAGGGTTTGGTTTGGTCGGGATCCGCCTATTGCACTGTTTCAATAATTTTCTGCATATTTGCGTCAAGGGTGCAGGAAGCTGGCCGAAGCAGCCACGATGGCGCATGGCCATAAGAGCCACAAATTAAATTTCCGGCTCGGGTAGAAGGCTGACAGCACCACACCGCACGTGGGGGGGTTTTGATAGTAGATACGGCTGAGATGTGGGTACGCGGTAAATACGAAAACAATGGTTTTTCGAAGTATGCTATCAATCTCTTGAGTGGGACTTTAGGATGGAGCTTACGAATCCATATCCTAAAACAGAAACATGAGACTCCAAAGCGAGATTTAATTACTGCCAGAGTGGTGTCCCATTGGCAGAAACTCGCACACAAAGGTTGCCGAATCGATGCGATAGCGTACCGGAGCGCCGGTTTGAGCAGTGGAGACCTCATGCAGCCAAGTAAACTGCTATCTATACCTACCTAGACGATGTTACAATTGTCCTCGGGGATTCCTTCAGGGGGGGCCAGTGATGATCCACCGGGACGGTGACACTGGGTCGAAGAGCCCATCCAGAAGGCTAGAGCTCGCATTGAATCCGAAGTCTCCGAAGGTGTTGAGGAGTCTGGTCCCGATGCGTACGAACGAACGTGCTTAGCCGCTGCCTCAACCCGGGTGGCTGGCTACCACCTGAAGCTTTGCTACACGCGGTTATGTCTCACCACTCTTAGGATATTAGGATAATCCAAGTCGATAGAGCTCGTGCAAATCGCCAAGTATGGTGGCTTGACAGGATCATGCACCCACTCTCAGCCATAGGAGTAACCCGGCATCATGGACACAAACCCTTCTTCGAAGCGAGCCGAGACGTGTCTGTGGGAACCCATCCGGCCTCGAGTGCATGTGGTGGCTGAGCTTGTAGGATTCACGAGAGACGGCCTGCTGACGGTAAGGCAAGACGTGCTGGGAGAAGCGAGAACGCGCTTTGCTCTCCTAATTCGGGTTGGATGAGCGGCGAGGACGCGTCTCCAGGCCGGGCGGGAGGCGAAACCCCACCACATTGCTCATGGCTCGGACGGCGAGATAGGCGAGACGACGCTCCCGCGCGCGGGTGCGGGTACTGCAAGGCTGACCTTGCCTATATCGAGGTCAGACCAAAAGCTATATTTCCCCGATGCCAAGAGGTGGCCCGGCTGCAGTCACTCTCCTGGCCTCTACTCCGCTGGGAGCCTCAGCGGCGGGAGAGATGCGTTCTTGGCGCGCGGGAGAGGCTTGTTGATTGGAGCCGGTACCTTAACAGCTCGAGCTTAGTTGCCGAAAGTTACTGTTTTGGGAACCATGGACGCGCGTCATCCTCATTAACGCCTCACCGCTCACCGCAGGAACGTCAGCAGAATCCACCAACCGCCGCCTGCTCGCCTAGCCGTTTCGATTCCCTGCATACCACTACATCTTTTCCTCTGGCGTTTGTGGCGACCAAGGCAGTCTTGGGTCGAGAGGAATGGTCGTGCCGCCGCCCTGCAACCCGCTTCTGGACCGCCGAAATGAAACGGAAGCCACGTCGACCCTGTCGTGAGACCACACCTGCATGGCTCGAGCTAGCGAAACCGTGCCGATAAGACTGCTGCGCCGTAGATTGTGCACTTTTGCCTGATGATGCTAACCGAGTTGACCGGGGCTTCCTCCGTCCGTTTGTGGCACATGGATAAACGCCTGAAGGAAATGCTCGCAACGTCAGTCTCCAACGGCCGCTACAAATATCTGATGTCGCCGCGAGGAAGCCGACGTTGTGTTTCTTGGCTGCGAATCCGCCTGGTCTCGTCTCGCAATTCAACGTCTCCATCGTTGAACCAATGATGCTTTCTCTTCTTTTCACAGCCACCGTGCTGCTTCTTGTCCGCTTCTCGAGTGCCGCTGTCATCAAGCCCAGAGCCGATTCCTTCAAGCTCTATGCGTATGGTTCCGACATTCCGGAAGGCTTGAGTGTCTTCATTGCAGACGGTTCGCCTCCTCAAGTGGTGCTTGGAAGACTTGCTGACGATATCCACAGGCGTAGCCTATGCGGGGACAGATGTTCCTGCGGACGCAACAAGCATTGCGAACATTACATGTAAGTCCAGTATTCCAGTCCAGTGCAGACGACTGTCTGACTGCTGCTCAGTGTCGACCGAGGATAGCACCAGCGGAACCTGGACCGTCACTACCGACAGTGGCGATTCTTTCGCATGGGGCATCACCAATTCCGGCGGCGACCTGGAGACGGTCGGCATCGTGAACTCCACGACGACCATGACTACATCAGGATTTGGTCTATACGGAGCATGGGCGTACCATCTCTCTGATGCAGGAGAGATCCAAATGAACTATCGCGCCGTTCCCACCGGCACCGAAGGTCTCTATGCCATCAAATGGGCGGCAGCTTCTACCACGGTTGATGACAGTGCCCTGTTGATCAATCTGAGGACTGCGTCGCCCGTGCCCATTTCGGACAAGAACTAGCATCCTATCACACCCTGATCTTAAGAGTTGGATGCAATGATCAGTTGATGGATTTGATGGCGGTTTTTCAGTTGGTAACATGTAGGAGTAGTGGTTCATCTTGAAATGAACTTTTGGTTATGGTGATATTGTCAGACTGTGTTTTTCAGATTGCGTTAGTGCAATATTCTCTTCAGCAATCAATAAATGATTTGTGGCTTGCTTGAGTAGCCTACTCTTTCTTTCTTTCTATGAGATTCTCTGCTTAGGTGATGCGCCGGAAGAGCTGAAAAAGGCAAACAGCAGTATCAGTGGCTGCTTACCGCGTGGCATTAGAAAAACCGACCCCTTCGCCACTTCGATTTCCTGCGCGGTGAACGGTGAACTGGCACACCGTCCCGCTCGAAGATCGTCTTATTGGTGAATTGGCGTTCGCGCTTGATATGTCCTGTAGCCGTCATGATCATAGCAAAGGTTTAATCCGCAGTAAGGTGAGTGTTGTCTCGAACATGGTTTTCCAGATATCTCCACAATCACAGCGCGGCAATGCGAAAGTAGTTTGAGGTGTAACAAGGATGACTTTTCCAGCTATCTTTTCAAGACGAAATCCCGGGTATCAATCCTAATTTACTCCTCGTCCTCGTCGACATCGTCGTTGACGACGTTGAAGAAGCGGAGCTCGTAGACACCCTTGGAGGTGGAGACGACGCGGAGCCAGTCACGGAGCTGCTGCTTCTTGAGGAACTTCTTGGTCCTGCAATGTCATTGCATCAGCGATTGTTCCTGCACGCGACTGTCCGCCCCAACTTACAGGTACTTGAGGTAGCGACCAGAGAACTCCTGGTGGGCGATGACCTCGATCTTGCCGTCACCCTGCTGGGAGATCTGGACGGTGTCGCCGAGGTTGCCGGTGCGGCCATCAACCTTGATGCGGTCGTGGAGGAACTTCTCGAAGGCGGCGATGTCGAAGATCTTGTCGCTCACGGGCTGCGAGGCGTTGATGATGAACTGCGGCAGGCATTAGATTGCGCACGCGCGAGAGGAGGAGGGGAAGACGGCGGTCGTACCTTCTTGGTGACCTTGGCCTTCTTGGGGCCGGCACGCTTCTGTAATGCACACTTAGCCTACTGCTCTCAAAAGCCGAGCCTCGCTCAGGAGATCGGCGGGCAGCAAAGCAGTGAACGTACAACGGGAGCCATTTTTGACGTGGGGGTGGGGAGTTGCGAAGTGCGCAAAGAAATGGGTATCCTGCGCTACGGCGGTGGTTGAAGATGTCGCGAGGTGAGGAAGAGACTTCGCGCTTCCGGCTTGGAGGGGAGAATTCGCGACAGTGCCGCAGCTCGGTTAGCGCAACATACTGGGCCTAGCGCCCCAGCGATTCAACAAGCGTGCATCACATTCACTCTGCGAGTCATTCAGCCTTATAACTTTCCTTCCACACACCTCAAATGACGCAACGCAAGCTCACTCTCCTGTCGTACGTGATGGCGTGTCGTGCGCAAAGCATGCAATTCGGTCGCGCTCCAGCTTTCCGCGCTCCGTGCCCTCCGCACCGGAGCAGCATGTCACTTGGAAGGCCTTGAGACGGCTTGGTTGACACTGAAAGATCACAGTTGATTGGGAACTTGAACCACGGCTAAGGAGTTATGGGGACCGCCCAGGCCTCCGAGAGGGCTTTCAATGCCCTCTCGTTGAACTCCTGCCCACCCTTGAGGATACCATCCAAGTGGACAACAGTGTGGGGAACCCCAGGTATCCGCCAAACGTCGGCCTTTGAGCCAGCCTCGTTCATTTTCCTACCATACGCTTCGCCCTCGTCTCTCAATGGGTCCATTTCAGCCGTCACAATCAGTGCTGGAGCGAGCTTGGACAGGTCCGGGTTCTTGATAGGCGAGACTTCCCAGTCCTGCACTTCGTCAGCTCTCTTCTATCGTCCTCCTGCGAGCCTGCAGTCGAAAGTCACTTACATCATCATACTTCGCTGGCCGGGGGTTCCCCAGCCAAGCTTTTTGGAAGTAGCTCATACGCTCTCCTGGAAGAACCACAACATCCCACATCTCTCTATAACTCTCGTACGGACATTTCGGATCGAGCTCGGCTGTCGGCGTAAACACAGCCACCAGGTCGGTGACGGGCACCTGCAGCAGCTGGAAGGCCAAAGGGATGCCATTATCGCGGCACCTGAACGCCACGACAGCAGCAAGGTGGCCGCCGGCAGACGCTCCGCCCACAGCAAGCTTCTCCAGATCCACCCCGAATTCATCAGCCTTTGCCCTCATCCACTGGAAAGCGTCCCAGCAGTCTTCCACCTGAGTCGGATGCGGATACTCGGGCGCCAGCCTGTAGTCGACGTCGAAAGCGACGCAACCCAGGCTGTGCACCAGCCTCTTGCAAAACTCGTGGTCCTTCGCAAGCCCGCCGCCAAAGACCCAGCCGCCGCCGTGGAAGTTCATGTAAGCCGGCTTCTTGTTGTTGGACCTACCGCCGCCGTCCACAGGCTCGAACATGCGGATTGTGATCTCGCCGCCGCCCTTTACCGGGCATTTCTGCTCCGAGATCTTGACGCGGGATGTGGGGAAGTGCGCGCGACCGTAGGAAATGGCGTACTTGGCCGGGTTTGCCCGGACCCACTCGATGGGTATCTGGTGGGTGTGCAGCCTCCCCAGTTGGTATTTGTTATGGTGTTGGACAAAGGCCGGGTCGAAACGGTCAACCAGATGGGCCGGAATGGCGTTCAGCATCGGAAGCTCGACATCTTCCGGCGGTGGGTAAGTGTCGGCGTTGGCCATGATGACGGATATAGGGATAGTTTCTCCCTTAGCTCAAGATGTCTTTCGTTCGCAGGCGAGTCCACGGAAGCAGACGCTCGTCCAGTTATTTATAATGCAGTCTCACTTTCCTGAAGTTGATAGGCACGTCAGAGGTGGGGGTGAAGCTCCGATATCGTTACCCCAGCCCATTGCGGATCCCCTCTCCGCCCCACGCTTGTTCTCCCGTGTCAATGTACTACCTCACGGAACCTCAATTCCCGAGAAGAGCGATATGCCACGAAAAGCTATTCTTTGTATCAAAGAGAGCATCACACTCCCTGGATGTTCACTGTCACGGCTGCATCCTCTTACGAATTTTCGCATGTAAAGAACCCCTCACGCTAAGCATCGGCTACAGCAACCCTTGACCCGAGAAGCCGTTTTTATACATTCAACGCTGCGGCTCATTTCCAGAATTGCCGAGGTCGCATCACAGCAGGTGGCGAAGGAACTGAGTGCAGCTCCTGAGTAGCGGAGTCTTTACCGAAATGGTGCCACTTGCTGGTAGATTGTGCATCTGTGTACCCGGTAAACTGTACGATCCTTCTCGGTGCCTCATGTACGCACCCTGGCGAATCGCAAATGAGTACATGAATGCGACGTATATAATGAGAGCAGGTTGGAATATCAATGACACCTGCATCGCGATTCCCGAGTGAAGTGGATAAGGATTGGAAGGATATGATTATGCATTAACTAAGCTAACAATTTCGGCAAGGATTCGTCCAAGCCAGGTCACTATCCACGGTACAAGACAGATGTGGAGACAAGAGAACAGGCGTCAAGCTGCCTGCATATCATCGAAGAATCCTCAACTGCGATCAGTACGCCCACACTGGCGGATTGACGCCCGTGTAGTGATGACTGCCCAAGCCCAGCATGGGAGTGCAGTCGGTGCGATTGAAATTTGGGGTCACGGCGTAAGCAGAGAAGTGGTCCGGGGAGTCCAGGTAGGGGCAGGACACGACGCCTCCAACATCCGCAGGAGCGTCAGGAGCATGGAAGGTGTAATAGCCCATGGGGGTATCGCAGTTGTAGCGAGGATCGTCAAGGGGGCAGTTGGGCATGGGAGCAGGATCAGTGTCGTTGGCGGATGGTAGAGTGTTGTAAACCCAGCCTTGGTAGCTGGGGTAGGCGTCTGAGGGGATGTAGTGCGAGTGCTGGACGGTGATGTGAATGCTACCGTCGGCGCTGACGTAAAGGTCCTGGCCGCCGGGTACCATGGAAGACTGGCTGGGTTAGCTTGATACAAGTAACGACGTGGCAGCTCATGGAGTGAGTAGAGCCTACAGGTGTCAATCCGCCCCAGTAAACAGTTTCAGTGCCATTGGGGCAGCTGTCGCCAACAATTGTGGGACAGTACTGGGCGACTTGCTCGCCGAAAAGGCTTCCACCATTTTGTGCTTTGGCGCCGTTCAGATTGGTATTATCGGGAGCATATGCAGTGAGCGTGATGGGAAGGTTGACAGTTTGTCGAGATTCCAACACGAGGGGATTGGTTGGGAGAGCGAGAGTCGGGGAAAGAAGGCTGAGGGTGCCGAACAGAATCTGAGAAGCGGAAACCATTGTGGCCATAAAGTGGATGCTGGGAAGCGATAGTAACGATTGAAACGCGGCTTGATGAAGCTGCCTGTGCTGTAGCTGTGAGGCTCGAGGGTTGGATGCAGATGAAAGCAAGGGATCACGCTCTGTCTTTATAGCGTAGGCACGGTAGGAGGCACGGTAGGCGGCACGTAGGAAGCGGGAGGTGCGGGGCGCAGCTCATCCGCGAGAGTGCCAACGCGAGAGGGTTGCAGTTGCTCCGAGAGGCAGCAGGACACCAGAATCAATGATGAAGGATACGACGAGTGAAGGCGCATGGGCTCCCGACGCGGTGGGATGATGGGTCAGCGGCCACGAAAACCTGACAGGGTTGTGGCACACACAGCTGTCTTGGGATGCCTGCTGCGAATCTGCAAAGAAGGGTTGCACATGGGGATAAGCTGTTGCCGTAAAGCCTTAGGCCGGGGGCGATCTGTGCTATTATTAGCAAGGGAGATGCCACGCCAGCTCTTAAAGTTGTCCGATGCAGGATTAGCTGAACAGACCTTGAGGTTGCAGTCTGTCACACGCCTGTCCATCGACCAAATACGAGGCTGTAACGGCCAGTCTGTCGACGGGGCGAGCAAGGGCCCGATTCGGGACAAGAATCGATGGAAACGGTTCCCAGTCGAAAGATGGCGGCGACCGTGGATGGGTCAGGCCTACAGCTCAGGGTAACACCGTCATCGGAGCTTGACGCAAAATCCCGAGGAATGTTCTTGGTGTCCGCGATGGCGAGGGCGCATGCCGAGTGTTTCATCCATTGGTGTCGCGCGGAGGGCTGAAGACATCGGAAGCGGCGGCGATTGGAGAGGGGAAAGAGCGCACGAGGGCAAAGGCAGGAGCAGCGTCAAGCAGCGGGGGGCGGCTGCCGTTGCCAGTTCCCGACGTCATGGGCGGGCCGGTCCACCTCCCGACGTGGACCTCCGCATGACCACAACACACCGACCGACGTCCATCGGCTGTCCTCCTCCCGTCATCAAAATGGACGCCCTCCCCGACGAGCTGAAGCTGCACGTCATCTCGTACCTCGACTGTGCTCCTCCGTCCGACGCCCACTTCTTTGACGAGCCCGATCCCCATGCTCTCACCTCGTTCCGTGACCGCTCCCTCAAGGCCCTGTCTCTCGTTTCACCCCGATGGCGCCGTATCATCAAGCCCCTGCTCTTCCACCATCTCGTCTTCAACCTGCACATCCTTGACGACCAACACAATGAGTGGATCCCAAGCCTCGCCCCAGAGTTGCCGCGCATCCGCTCCTTTCTGGCCAAATTCGACCGCCGCCATCACGTGAAGAGCTTGGTTGTCTGCGCCCACGGTGAAATCTACGGTTCGCTGAGGGCCGATATCGCCTCCGTCTCCACTGACTTCTGGTCTGTTGTTTTCGACCGCATCGAACCTGCTTCGATTAAAATCGTCGCCCCGCCTGCCGCTCTGGCCCGTCTCGCCGGCTGTGGTGGCTGCTTCCAACATAGCTGGGCCTTCGAGCAGAGCTATCACGTCCTTGAGCTACGTCAGAACGTTGACCTTGCTGAACACGCTTGTGCCCATCCCTTCGGTGCCACCGACAACCTGATGGCCAGGCGCCGTTGGTGCCATATTGGCTACAACGAAGGCTCCTCGCTTTGCGCCTATAACTTGTACGAGTATCAGCACTACCGTTCCCCGTGCGTCTTGAAGCTCCTTCTCGAACGAGCGAGCTGGGAATCTAGCGCCGCCACCTCGCTCACTTACGTCGCAATCTTTCCCACAACCGAAAATGTTACCCGTTGGGCCAAACACTTGGCTCTCTTACCCGCTCAGTGCTGCCTCACTTTTCAGCTGGCCCCGGAGCCGACTAGCACCATCCTGCACGAGCCCCACCGAATGAAACGAGCTCAGCCTGCAGACCTCTGGACCGAGCTGGACCGGACCTACAAAATCTTGGCCGGCTTCCTCGTATTGTACAACCGCCGACGCAATATCCGTCTATCCGTAAAGAGCCGGGACTACAGGTGGGAATCTCTGGTCGAAACCTTGGATGATAGAATACATTTTGGTCACCTGAAAAGAAATGGTTGGGCCAAAGCTGGTGACTCAGAATGGGTGCCATTGGAGCTGGAAAAGCATCAGTCACTGTGACGGCGCATGGCGGATGTCGCGTGTAAGAACTGGTCTCAATTGGACACTCGCCCTGAAATTCTCTAAACTCTGTCGGATATCTCTCTATTCTGCCGTACTCTTCTGGAGCTCAAAAAACAAGGTGCAAAGTTGATATCCCCGATCAGATTCCTCTGTAGAGTTATGACTGCGACAAGGAACCAAATCAGGACAACGATCACCGCCATAACCTGGTTTGTGTGTTAGCGCAGCACCTTTGCAACAAGCAGGGCAGCTACTCACGGTCCCAAGAACGTCAAAGAAGGCGGACGGAAACTCGACTCCCAGTTGCAGCGTTGCCAGAACATAAACACCAGTTGGGAAGGTGAATCCCCACCACCCCATGTTGAAGGGGAACCTGGAGCGAGTCACTGAAGCAACAGCGAAGACCAACCAGACGAGACCGAATCCCCAAAGAATTATCGCCGTGCCGAAACCGACAACGTAAAAGACGCCACCTGCCAGCGGGTGGATGGAGCCGGTCTAGTCTGTCGTCAGCTACTGCCTATGGAAGAGTGGCCATTTTTCGCAAACTTGCCTCGGGAAACAACTCCAACGCCATTTTACCCAAGTTCATTATGGTGAAACTGGCCTGACCGAGCGGGCCAACGGGTATGAAGACAGTAATAATGACTTCCCGCGGAGGCAGTTTGTGCATCGTCAAGCGATGTAGATAGATGCCCAGAGTCACGACAGCCATGGGGAAGCCGATGCCCCACAGAACGTAGCTGACCATCAAGGTCCAAAGGGCGTGCTGTTGGTTCGTGCTTGCCAACATGGACGCTATAGTTGCTCCGTTTGAAGCTGTTACGATTGGAGTAGCCGCAGGAAGCAGCCATACCGCCGTCATCGAGGGCAGGTCCACTTGGTGCACGTGCATACTGGTTTTTGCGTCAGTATGATGCTTCACGGAACAGAAAGATGCAACTTACAGCAAGAAGGGCAGTCCACAAGAGCAGGCTACCGCCATCACCACATCAATCCACCACAAAGCCCAAGCAAGATCGGAAGCCCATTTGCCCCAGCCTGCATTTTCGATACACACGAAGACAAACATGTTGATGACGGTGGTCAAGCCCATTGGACAACAGCCCAGGAAAAGCGATTGGACGGGATGTCGCAACATCATTCCCAATGTTTCCGGATACAGCGTATACCGCAAGATTGCAAGAATGGAGATGACAACGAACATGAAAACATCAAGGACAAATATTATCGTGTACAGCACAGTAACGGTCTGGTTCTGGTAGGGGAGAGCGTGCAAGATCAAAGCGGCCATGCCGGTGGCCATGGTCATGGAATACTGCGGAGTTTGAGTCATTTTTGCATTCACAGAAGGTCAAAGAGCGTTGTGGGCGCAGCATTGGGAAGGAAGAGCATGGAAACTGATCAGAGACGTTTGCTGGGGGGTGGACTTACCCATGAAGGTGTGAAGTTGTGCACCATACTCATCCACCAAGAACCCTCGCTCTCCCCGGGCTGCTCAAGCACCGAATCTCTAGAGTCGGACGACGCCGCCGACGGCTTCTCAGAAATCTCGGGCGTGACGGCATTGAAGGGCTGTAATATCCCCACGGCCTGACTGCCATTGCCGTGTGGGCACACCTCCATGGGGATCCTGTCGATCTGGGGATCGATGCCGGGGTCACTGGATCCTGGCGAGTGCATCATCCATGGAGGCTTGGGACATAGCGTTGCTTGAGAGTCATTGATCTCTTTGGTAGATGCCTGCACGGGATGAAGCCATGGTGGCCCCATCCGCACGGGATCGCACGAGGCTGCTGTGGGATGCATTTACAAGTCGGCGGGGTAGGGACAGGCCAAGACAAGGATGACGACGGAGGCGGGAGGGGCGAATGGAACCGACTAGTGACGTATCCGGGAAGGTTGAACTTCGATGGACAGACGGTTTTGTTGAAAATCGTCTGACTGTCAGAAGGGAAGGGCTGACAACTGGGTATGAGTCGAAAGATAGGCGCACGCGGGCCGGACGTTGGAAGGGGGGAAAAATTTATCTGGCCTCTGGAACAGTCAACACAGACCCGCTTTGCCCGGCAGGAGCCACAAGACTCATCGCCAGAACACGGGCATACATGACATCGCTTTTCTGCTTCTAGAGGCAAAGACTATGCGCGCGCGCGCATTTCTCCGGCAGACCCCGCCCCGCCGTCGTTTGCTTCCGGATCCTGCATCTTTTCCCCTTCCTTCCAAGGACGACCACGAAAAGCATCGCCTGCCTGAGTCATCCACTGGGCCATCCGTTGTTTGGGAGTCCACTTTTTGGGCCCAATTGCGCCCTCAGCTCCGAGCGTTTGCCGATCATGCCGACGACGCCGCCGCTTACCAGAAACCAATCCAGCCCAACCGCTAACGACGCCACCGATCACGCCTGCCGACATCTCATCGACGAGCTGCATTTGTCATATGCTGCTGGTTGCGACGCATGATAGCAAAACGAAGAGAAGGCTTGCGGAATTGAGGGTGCCTGGCAAGAAACTCCAAGAGTTCATCAAAGGGAAGAGGAGAGATCAACTCGACCGCTCGGCAAAAGTGGATGCTGCCGCGAAGCATTGTCATGCTCTACCTACGGGCTACCACCTGCCCGCGCGATTTCGGCTTCTTTTTGCTCTGCTTTTGCTAGTCGCCAAGATCAGATTGCTGGGGACTTGTCTTGGATTTCACGAGCGTCGTCCGGCTTCCGCTTCCGCTTCCGCGCCGAGCCTCTTGGCGGCACAGGAAAAAGGGCCGTTTACGCCCGCACTTCTTACCACCTACGGTAGGGTTTGGTAGAGTTCTGCACGGCCAAAAAAAAAAGAAAAAAACCGTCTGTGATATGCATGGGAGGACGGGAGCAGCCGTGCTTTTGATGGTGATCGCTATGGCGGCGCGGTGTATGTGTGTGTGTAGCTTTGTTGGTCCCTTGATGTTGTTGATGTAACCGGGAAACGACGATGAAAAACGGAGAACCGCGCGTGCTCGTGACAACGGAAACTAGGAATTAGATAGCGGCAAGTCACCGCCTACCTATCGCTGGTTCTTGCTGCCCAACGAACGCTTGCCATTATTCCCTCCCCCCATCGTCCTTCGTGCGTACACGCGTTATTTTAAATGCGAGGCCTTTTATTTGCGGACGTGACACGTTTGAGACCTCGCGCTTCCTTGACACCTGAACTCAATCCTGCACTGCACCGCCCGGGAGTTGCTACTGCTTATCTTTGCGCAAGAACAGCGAGCGCTATCGTCCTTGGCGGTGGGGCTGGACGAATGGGAACGCTAATGAATTCCTCTTGCACTTCCTATTCTGGCAAAGGTTTGCGCGGGCGTATGGAGTTGATGTGTGGGGGGTTAGCAGTGGAGGTGGAAACTTTAAGCTTGTTTGGAATAGATGAAGGAAGAGAAAAGTAGTCGTCGAGAGGTAGTTTTATGGGGATCAACATGGACCAAGAGCGGCCGGACTGGACGTGGGCATGCGTAGGTAGGTGCAACAAGACTGTTGATTTTTGTGGCAACTACTACTGTGCTCTCACTTAAGCTGCTTGTGAAGGATCTTGAGAATTATGAAGGCGCACTTGAGTGTGTTTACCGTAACCATGTATTGGGGTAGAAGTATGTGCAGGCCAAGCTCGGCGCGGCTTGGTGAACCTCCACCCATGAACATTATTCCACCATGTTGGACAAGAAATATCAATGGGTATGATAGTCCTATCTAACATTCGAGCCATCCAAGCTTCATGTTTCTCTACACACAAAAAGGTGTCGCGCTCCCTTCCGCCACTCGATCATGCAAAGGATCATCATTAGTGATGGTGGGCTTATTGAGGTCTCATCCTCCGTTAGAGTACCACAAAATCGCGTTCCGCCCTCTTTGCAGCAATGGGTGATGGGATAGTCTTGGCAGTACCATTTCTCCACAGAGCGAAATATTAACCACGGACGAAGCCTGCGTGAAATCGATTGAACGTTAAAGCTTCCCGGTCCCATCTAAGGAGCCCAAGACCAGCTGGAGAGCACATTGGAGTACTTTGCGCAATGACGTGTTCGTCGCTTGCAACCATATTTTGAACGCCAGAAAAAAAGGATCCCTGGAAACAGCTGAGGGGAGAACCCTTGATAACCTTAATGTTTATTTTAGGGTAGGGTTTGTTGAAGCACAAATGCGGAGAGACACACGTTTTTCATACAGTTCGGGCTAAAAGGCCAGGCAGAAGCGGGCGAAACCGATGAGCGTGAGATTTTCGAGGTCTTGACCTTCTCCATACCCTTTGTTCTTGCAGACTAAGTAGATCTCGTGTGTGAGATAGGGCACTGGGACAAGGCTGAACTAAAGACTAAATTTAGGCTTTAGACTTTCCTGGTATAGTAATTGGTAAGTTCTGGAGACGACCTTTCGCTGATGAAAACTGAAATTTGAGTCATCTTGTGACAAAAGCTGCTGTGTTGCAGATAGCATTCTCAATAATGCGAGAACTTGATTTCACTTCCTCAAGGTCCACTGTGACCATGCTCCCTTTCCAACCGGCAGCTCGGCATGAGCGATAGGTGCTCAGTATCATTATTGCCGCACAGACAGAGTTCGAGGCTGTAGCCTCCGTCCGCTATCCTGATGACCGCATACATTTGGGGCCTCGAGGATAACAGCCATCGCTGATGGAGACTCCTTCCCGTCGTATGGTACCTAAGGCCTTGGCTCATCGAGCATATGATATAAAGGCCCAGGTCCGTGGGCAAAGGGCATGCCAGTTGGCCCTGCTGTAGAGCCGGGTATGAGATGCCTGATCGCTCGTTGATAGACTTGGTTCAGGAGCTCAGAAAGGCTTCGCAACTTTCCTACTCTCCGTCATCCCCGTCTTCGGATCCCTAAACTCCTTCCAACTGATCGGGTACATCTGGTTCTCAGCCTCGCTCCTCGCCATGACGACACCGAGCTCATTCGTCGCCGTGGAAAGGTAGTAATTCTGTTGATCTCCCAGGGAAATCTGCCCATCCGAGTCAGCGTCCATCCTCCATCCCAATCGTACATCCGCAATTCAATTCGCCATTGACTCGGTGTATCAAAACTCACAACAACACCCCTCACGATATCCCCCACCCGAAACATATCCCCAATCTTGACACGATCCTTCTCCGTTGCCCGCACATCCTCTCTCCTGATGATGCCCTGGAAGCCCTCCCTGCACACAGTCTCGCCGACAACCAGTATCTCGACCGTGGCCTGGCGCGGCGTCAAGCGCGTCACACGCGCCAGCACGACCGAGTCGACCTCGGGCAGGACGTTGGAGGCGCCGACGCTGGCGTACACCGCGGCAGGGGCGGTCGAGCCGTTG
Organism: Diplodia corticola; assembly: GCF_001883845.1. NCBI lineage: Eukaryota > Fungi > Ascomycota > Dothideomycetes > Botryosphaeriales > Botryosphaeriaceae > Diplodia > Diplodia corticola. The sequence continues at coordinate 63,610 of NW_017971536.1, forward strand.
GTCTGCGGGCGCGCGATCGACAGCGCGGGCATGGACGAGGTCGTCGTGGAGGCGCCTGCGGCGGCGCGTTTGAGCGGCTTGGCTTCGTTGACGGGGCCGAGCAGCGATGCGCAGAGCTGCGCGTCTTGGAGGTGGATGCCCGGGCCCGGCGCGTACTTGCTCGCGGGGCCGAGCGGTTGGCCCGGGAGGGCGAGGTTCGGGAGAAGCGACATTGTTGCGGTGGTGTTCGGATGTTGTGTGATGATTGCTGGTTGTGGCTGGTGCCGGGCGGGAAGGTATCGCGGCGGGTGAAATTTTGGATCACGTGTTGCGGAGGTGGAGCGGAGTTAAGGGCAATTGCCGGATGACGTGTGACTGAGCTTACTCGGTGATGGCCAAAGTGGGGCGGCAGCTCTGCGCTCGACGATGCTCTCCGCACGCTCGTACTCAATTGCTGCTGTCCTGCTCCTCATGAGTCTTCTCGCAACCGTGCTGAAGCGCGCACCATACCAATCTTCCATTCGATTGATCTCGAGAGTAGGCCGCTCGAAGCACCGATTGCTGAAGCTTTTGCTGACAATGGCATAGCCGTCGACTGCACGCGCCATGCATATCCAATCGATTCCCATGTGTAGGTCCACGCCACCACCAAGGTGCTCAGTCTTCTAACCCTCTGCGCGCTAGGGGAGGGCTCCGGCAACAACTATGCCTACCTCGTTTCCGACGACAAGACGAAGGACGCTGTGATCATTGATCCCGCGAACCCGCCCGAGTAGGTTCCCCCACACTCTCCAAATAAGCAACCGCTGATTGGCTTTACCCCAGAGTGCTTCCCGTGCTCCAGCAGCAGACCGAGAGTGGCGCCATCAAGCTTTTGAAGATCATCAACACGCACCACCACCACGACCATGCTGGCGGCAACGGCGAGATTCTGAAGCACTACAAGCTGCCCATCGTCGGCGGCAAGGACTGCGCGCACAAGACGACGACCCCCGGCCACAAGGAAACCTTCACTATCGGCGATGGCATAAAGGTGACGGCGTTGCACACGCCATGCCACACCCAGGACAGCATTTGCTACTTCTTCGAGGATGGCAGTGACAAGGCCGTCTTCACCGGCGACACCCTTTTCATTGGGGGGTGCGGACGCTTTTTCGAGGGCACCGCCGAGGAGATGCACAAGGCTCTGAACGAAACCCTTGCTGCACTGCCCAACGATACGAAGGTGTTCCCCGGCCACGAGTATACCAAAGGAAATGTGGGGTTCGGAAAGAAGGTCATCCAGAATGCCGCTATCCAGAAGCTGGACACCTTCTCGCAGCAGAACAAACAGACCCAGGGCAAATTCACCATTGGGGACGAAAAGGAGCACAACGTTTTCATGAGAGTGACGGCAAGTCCCAGTTCAATAGACGTCTAGCTCACTAACTAATGTTTCTGCAGGATCCCGAAGTCCAGAAAGCTGTGGGCAAGACCGATCCCATCGAGGTCATGGCCACGCTCCGTGAGATGAAGAACAAGTCGTAGATTAGTCAGGGGCCATGAAAACAAGTTTGACGTCTTCAATACTGTGATGTGAACATCCGCCAGTCTGCATAGCGGCCATTCGTCGCAAGATCGCCGGCTCAGGCCTCAGAGAACTCATGTTCCGCCATGGTGACAAAAGTTTGCCCCAGTACCGCATATAGTATTACAACCCATCAAACGCCTACGCGATGCAGCCTACCAAAAAGTGTCTGATCAAAACAGCCCGAATCTATTCCACCACGTGTAGCCCAGAACAATGACCACGCTGCCCGCAGCGTAAAACAAATCCAGTTCCACCACCGTCCATATCCACAACACGCCCACCGGCGGTGCCTGCTTCATGACGGCGTAATATCCAAACGCGTTGCCCACATAGACGCAATAACACCCCGCGGCCACGGCCGTGGCAAAGAAGACCCATTGCCTGAGCATGGGGAACCGCATCGCCGTCGGCGTCTTGAACATGTACACGACGAGCCACAGGATGGGCGCGACCTGCGCGGTGCGCGGCCAGATCTCGGCCCAGGCGATGCGCTCGCGGTACTGGTTGTGCACGAGCACGTCGAGCGTGAAGTGCAGCGCCGTCAGCGTGAAGGCGTACAGCAGCGCCTCGGCGACGGGGCCGAAGTCGTCCTCGCCCGACACCCGCATCGCATCGCCCTTGCCATCGACGGGGAACTCGACCCGCTCGCCTTCCAGGCTCGACACGTCTTTGCCTGTCCGGTGCAGCTCGCGCATGCGCTCCTCGGCGATCTCGTAGAGCGTCTTGCCCTTCGGCCCGGAGAAGTCGGGCAGCGCCATGGGGATGCCGAGGTCGTTTTCGGTGGCCGAGGAGGCGTTGTCGGCTGGAGTGGATTGGGAGAAGTCCAGCTTGGATGCGGTCGGAGCGGCGGGCTTGGGTGCTTTGGCGGAGGAGAGAGGCGTGCCGGAGGCTTTGGCGGCGGCGCGGCGTTCCTTGCGGTTGCGGGGTTGCGGCTGATCGTCTGCCATGGCGAATGGCTTTCGAGACGTAGTGTGGGAGTTATGTATACGGACCGACGGCGATTGAAAGGGGGGTTGATTGGTGGTGTGGTGTGGTGTGGAAACTGGTGAGCTTTTTCTCCACGCAGGAGCTATGTTTAGCTGCTCCAAACAACGAGCGAGCTCACTCTCCCCCGCGGCTCCGCGGACACGGCCCGACTGCCAAGTGCAGGCCACCGCGAGAAACACACCCGACGATCGGGCCGGCGACCAGGTAACGACGTCTCCAGGGTCCAGACAGACAGACAGACGACCAGCTCTCCCATTCAGCCGGAGCTACGACAAGCTCGCTAAAACATAAACAATCATGAAGGTCATCACCACCATCACCGCCTCCTCCTCTTCCTCCTCCTCCCGCCGTTCTCCTCCTCCAGCCATTGAGCGCTGAAGCTCATCCGTCTTTCTCCCGTTTGCAAGAAACAGCTCCCCTCCAGAATGTCGACGTGGCTCACCTGGGCCGCCTTCCCCGTCCTCGCCGCCGCGCTGTGGATGTACACGCTACAAATGAGCCGCTCGATGCCGACGCTCGAGGGCAAGCGCATCGCGCTGCTGATCGCGCACCCGGACGACGAGGCCATGTTCTTCGCGCCCACGCTCCAGGCCCTGACGCGCCCGGAGCTGGGCAACCACGTCAAGATACTGTGCCTGTCGAGCGGGGACGCCGACGGCCTGGGCGAGACGCGCAAGCAGGAGCTGCTGAAGAGCGGCATGCTGCTCGGCCTGCGCAGCGAGGACGACATGCTCGTCATCGAAGACAGGTGCGTGCGTTGCGGGAAGTCCCCCATCCACATCTCATCCACCCACCCACCCACACGAACTCCCCCGCTAACACAAAGTCTCTCTCTCTCTCTCTCTCTACCCAGCAAATTCCCCGACTCCATGACAGCCACCTGGCCCGCGAAAGACGTCTCCGCCCTCCTCGCCAAAGCCTTCGCGCCCGACATGGGCGCCACGCCCGCCACGCGCGCCCCCGACGCCACCATCGACGCCATCGTCACCTTCGACGCGGGCGGCGTGTCCGGCCACCCCAACCACCGCTCGCTCTACCACGGCGCGCACGCCTTCCTCCGGCACCTCATGCAGCGGCACGCCGGGTGGGACTGCCCCGTCAAGCTGTACACGCTGACGACGGTGAACGTGGCGCGCAAGTATGCGAGCGTGCTGGATGCGCCGGCGACGGTGCTGCGGGTGCTGTGGGAGCGGGGGAGGATGGGCGGGATGGGGAAGAAAGGGGAGAAGGGGAGTGCGAGTTTTCCGTCGCCGTTGATGTTTGTGAGTGGGGTGGGGGAGGTGCGGAACGCGCAGGGGGCCATGGTGAAGGCGCATAAGAGCCAGATGGTGTGGTTTCGGTGGGGGTGGATCGGGATCGGGCGGTATATGGTTATCAATGATTTGAGGAGGGAAAAGGTGGGTTGACTTGGGAAAAAAGAAATCACAAAAGCACTGTCTGGCTTTGTTTCGTGCATGAGAAGCTGTGTATGGAGTAGGCGCGGAGGTCATAAGTCCAAAGTCGAGGCTATGTGTCAGCCCTGTGTATTGTTGGATTGATATTAATGCAGTGGGTATGATGTGAACGAATGATGCTGCCCCATCTCCCTCTCCCTCCCTTTCGCCATCTATGTCTCTACAGCCCAAATCCGTTTGGCAGTACTGCCATGCAATTTCTCATGTTCCCTGATGTCGTTAAGGTCGTTCTGAGAAACCAAACCAAAAAAAAAAAAAATCAACGGTGGATTAATAAAGACGTGACCCCCCATAATCCTACAAAGGAAAGGGGTAAGTGTGATCAAGCCCGGCTACGCCCATTCTTACTCATACACGTAACAGAACGGCCCTGCGGTGGTCTTCATGAGGTCCTTGATCTGGAGCTTCTTGTCCGTCACGAAGCCTAGGTCCGTCCAGTCGTCGTAGGTGATGTTGGGGCTGGCCGGGCTGTTGAGGAAGGTGCCGGTGCCCATGAGGGCCTTGGGGCCTTGGGTGCGCTCCGCCGGGTCCTGCATCTGCCACAACCACCACGTGCGGTCGACCATGGCGTGGTGAAGGTAGAACCTGTTGGTTTGAGTGATGGTCAGCAAAGACTGTCCCATTTCCACTTCTTCTACTACCCCAAAAAAACGAAGATAAAGGAAGAAAAGACTTACACAGGCTCTCCCGGCGAGACGTAGAAATCCCTCCCCGGGTCACCACCGATGCTGTAATGGCCACCGCCGTGGACGCCGAGCTCGCCGGTCCCGGGATACGCCTGCATCGTCATCTGGAAATCGTAAACATCCTTGGTCTTGCGCAGCAAGTTCAGCACGCCCGTAGCATTGGCATGGCGCTTGTTGACGGCATCACTCAGGTCGCGCTTCAGACAGCGCGGATTCCACGAGAAGTCGTCGCTCTTGTCCTCCGTCAGCGAGCTGCCGACGCTGCTGCCGTTGGTCAGCGACAGGCTGAGGGGCCCCAGGTTGACCGTGTAGTTGGAGAAGGGGCCTTGTTTGACGCAGCCGCCGCCCGACCCTGGCGCGAGGAGGACGGGGTGTTCGCCGACGTTGCCGATCACGACGTCGCCGGTTTGGTGGATGTACTCGCCGTTGCCACCGAGGGACGTGGCTGAACCGTCGAAGATGGGCGAGGTTTCGAGACCGGTCTCGGCGGTCTTGGTCCAGTCCCAGTAGGGCTGCCGGCCGATGTAGCCGCATTCGTTGCGAAGGGCTTGCTCGTACTCCCAGATGTACCAGCGGTGCCAGCTGAGGAAGGTGGCCTGTGAGGTTTGTGTTAGCAAAAGAGGGAAAGTGACAGAAACATACGGGAGATTGGTAAGGTAGATGAGAGAAATTGGGGGGGATGAGGAGGAGACTTACGGTGTAGTGCTGGATGAAGGTTTGGTTGATGTGTGCTACAATCCAGTCATCGAAGTGCGATTTGGCACCCGGTGCGAGATGGGAGGGCGTGCGTGCTGGCTTGCTTTGTAAACATTGCACAGCATTGGTGTAGGAGATGCGCTCTTCAGCACTCATGGCGCCCCTGTGGTGTGCATTAGTCTAAGCTCCCATGAAGTGGAAGTGGATGCTATGTAAGAAGATTCATGAAGGGTGATACGTCGAGGCTAGGATGATTGGACATGAAGAAATAATGATGACAGTGTAGTAACAAACGCAAGGCTTGAGAGTGGGGAAAGGGTAGGCCATGTGATTACTTACCATTCTTTGCGGACAACCACTTTGTCGGGAGTACAAGTCCCATCAGTCAGCAGACCCCCTTTGGCTACGTCGAAGGCATTCTTCGCCCAGTCTCCGAGTCCGGCGGTATCACCGTCAAAGTTGTTTGGAAAGGCTGAGCCACCGGTGGGAGCGGCGCTGACGGCGACAGCCAACAGCCCAAACGTTGGAATCAACTGAGTTAGATGCATTATTTCGGCGCGGTATTAGAAAATAGGCGCAGCAAATAAGCTTATGAGAGGTGAAACGATGCCAAAAAGAGGATAAGAGACGTGTTCGAAATACGGCGTCGAGGCAGGATTAGATGGACAAGATGGACGAGCACACCTAGCACATTGGCCGCGCAGAAGTGGCGTTCCTGGAACCGCGAGACTGTAAAAGAAGGTAAAACAGCGAGAGGCTTTGGTGGAGCATCTAGGACAATTCAAGCCATAGGCAAGAGTGCCGCCCAACTTTATATCCAACATCATGGTTGAGCTTGAGAGCCTCTCGTCGGCGAGTCGGCGACACAGCATTCGGCTCCGCACAGTGCGACGAGAGAAGGGATGTCGATCGCCCCCCGGAAGGAAGATAGGACGTAGATACTTGGTGGCCTCACGATGGCATGCGAGTGGCCAAGTTGTTGGAAAGCCCTGCAGCGCTGTCATAATCGATGAGCAGTACCCCTGTCGACGCAGATGTGGCTGACTTGGCCTGCATATTGTGCATAGGGTGGCGGGGGTATGGATGCACTGGCAGGCGTGTGACAGCTGCATCGGGAGAGGCCGGCTGCTCGACGACGCAGTGCCACACTCAAAGTCGGTCGCGATTACACGGCAGCCCCTTCAGCGGCACGAGTTCACAGCGTGACGCGTGTAGAGGGGCAGGGGAAATGGGTGCAGGGAAGAAGAAGACGGCGCCCCTCTTGAATTCTCCGGAGGAGCTGGGCAACCCACTTTGGTCAGGCGCCGAGGCGATCCTCTTTGCAAAGCGGGCGCTGCCGAGCATTGCAAGTGCCGGTAAGGCTGCCCAGTGAAAGCGGCAGCTGTGGCAGCGATCGGTGTAGCCAGCTCGCGTGGGAGCACGCGAAACGGCAAGCAGCGCGGGGAAAGCTGAGTGAGCGGCGTCGTGGCTTGAGGACGGGCTGCCGGCGACCGGCAGCTTCTCCAGATTCGGTTCTGCGCTGACGGCAACAGTAGTCTACGTACCACCTCGGCCGAGCCAAGACGGCGTCAGATCTCTTGACTGTCGGCGTGGGAGGAGCCGATAGACCGGATGCCCGATGCTGCTGCGAGTGCCGAGCGCAGCCTGTGGCCTGCTGCCTGTCGCCGAGCGGCATTGCCTCGAAGGATCTAGCTGCTATGCCGATCTCTTCGACTTGGGGCTAACTTTGCAGAGCCTATGATCACTCCACCTATCTAGCCCTCGTCATGAAGCCCTGCTGTCAGAGCACACAGCCTGAGCCGTCCGGCTTGCGGCCAGCTTCCCGAGCTCTCCACTCAGATAGCACTTCTATTTCGGGCCATCCCTGCCCAGCTGTCTGATTAGAACGGTGACGACACCGCCGCCGCGCTCGCAGGTAACACCGAATACCAGGTTTTGCTGGTGCTGCCGCTGCAGACAGGTCAAGAGACGAAGCGTGTCAGAGCAAGCAATGTCGATTACGTGCGCCGTTCGCTAAGGGTAGCCAGAAGCAGTAATTCTGTAGCACAACAGTAAGCACCTCGAGCGACATGCTTAAATCCCGTGCTGCTGTCGGGTCGACGCAAGTCATCAAAAGCGATTGCGCGTGTCACAGCCCGGAGAAGGTTATTCTGGTCGTGTAACCTGTCACGGGAAGCCGCATCCGTAGCCTGATGGCTCGGCATGCCGACCCGTACTCTGAAGGTCGGTCCGCAAAGCTTCGGGAGGGGCCAAGTGAGCATGTCGAAAAGAAGCATCGTTCCAAAAAAAAAAAAACGAAAAAAAAAACGAAAGCGAAGTGATCCGGTTGGAGGCATTCTGACCCGATAGTCTATACACAGCTGAATTTAGCCGTTCAGTCATGTGTTGTCTTCGCCCTACCTTTTGCTCAACGTGCGAACCAATGCAGCCCGTCAGACCGCCGGCAGGAGACAATAACACGGCTGCTAAATCTAAGCCGTAGTGCTGACGCTTGGCTTTCTCCAGAAAAAGCGATAGGTCTCTGCATCCGCTGACGTAGAGTTTGTTGGGCCAAGCAGGAACGTGGTGACAAAGACGTATACGCCACGTGCTTATGCCAAGCGCAAATGGCTCCGAACTTCCGACATCGATGGGCGCAGCCTCGTACATCTGAATAAGAATAGAAGAAAGAGTGAGCCCACCCTCACACGGTCCATGTGGCGAAGCATGCCGTGGACCCTTCTTGAGAGGAGAGCATTTCTAAGCCTGGAACCCAAAGGACTTTCCGTCAGTCGATCCTAGAATGATCGGTCTCCCGTTATGGAAGGTGTAGTGGCCTTGTATAGTGGGCTTATTGCTGAGGAGAGGTCAAGACAACGGCTCCTTCCGCCCGGTCAATCAGCCACAAATGCCACAGAGCCACGTCGATTGTTGAATTCCAGAACCCTCGCGGATCAGCGGAATAGGCGGGAAGGTACCCGGAGAAAGGCTCGTCATGCCCGTGCAGCAATTCAACGATGACGAGAGACCGCATTGTAGAGGCATTCAAGCCGTCCTTCTCTTCATCGCGCTGGAGCTTACTCGGTCGCCTGTTGGCTGGGCCGACAAAGTGACAAGACGGTTTCTTAGCAACGCTGACTCCGTGTCCGTGGAGCCTGGATGTCCGACACAGGGCTTATGTCTGGAACATCGCTCGAGGCATCTCGTTTCTTCTTCTTCTTGCCGGCGTCATCCGGTCGCTGATGCCGCTGGCTCCGGCTCCCTCTACGGCCCTCTCAACGTGTCGCCCGACTCTGGATTCGTCAAGTTCCTCTCGACCAGATGACAGAGTGGTTCAAGACGATGTCCTGCAGCCCACCGACGTTGACATTGGCGATCTCTGCACCGAATCACTTCAGACACGGTCTGCCTTGCGGTGAGGACCCCAGCTATCTCGGTGGCTGAGATATCTATTCACACGTGAACGAGGAATTGTGCACTCGGTACAGGCAGTACATCGGTCGAGGACGCCCATGGCACCATATGATGGAAACCCAGAGTGACGGGCGCCGGGTCCAGTCGTTCAGGGAATTGCAAGACTAGCCAGTGGTGATGGTCTGTCAAGCGGCCAGAGAAGTAGTGGAACTGCAGCAGAGTTTTCCAGCTTCGCTTTCCTGCGTCCTCGAACAGGAGCTGGAGAATGACGACCTGTGCTTGGAGGCATTTTTCGATGGAGGCTCCAAGGCCCCCACGGGACGAGGGATCCAATGAATTTAGTGGGCCTGAAGATCGTGGGCGATGGCCACACTTGGGCATTGCAAATGAAGTACCTGACAGTTTCAGTGAGGGGCGACTCGTATACAGAGCGGAGGCCACCGAGAAAGCAGCGGCGGGCTTAAGCGAGCGTAGAGAGAATACCCCGCAAAGGGCAGGTACAAATGAAGAGAGTTGGTGGTGGGGGGAGACGGAGAGGGGAAGAACGAGCGCGGAGCAGGCGTAGGCCCGACGGCAGACGCGCTAGGCCGCAACGGGCAGGTGTGCACGCTAGGGGCATTGCTTATCGCCGCCGCCCAGCACGCTGGTGTCTCCTGAAATGTCTGTGCCACCATCCGATCCAGGGCCATTGGCGCTCTCGGTCAACTCCTCCGTCTCGGCGCCGCAATGCTTGACACAGCGAAGCCTCTCATTCGCTCCTTGGCCGTTGCTTCAATGTAAACACCCGCCGTGTCTGCTGCAATCACGAGCCACAACGTCTTCTAGAAGCCGCTTCCCTGCTCCATCCCGAACACCTGCTTGGTCAGGTCTAGGTCACTATACAGCAGATCATGCCTCGTTTCCCACCTAGCCGCTGCCCCGTGGGCCCGCCATAAATGCCGCCGTGCCTCCCCGGAATTCCCATCTGCAGCCCACAAGCTCGTCCTCGTCCCTCATCCGTCAAAATGCGGTCTTCGTTCGCTGTTGTGGCTTCGCTCCTCTCCGTGGCCAACCTGGCCTGGGCTGCTCCCTTTGCCGAAAAGGTGGACAAGCGTTCCATGGTCGAGAAGGATGGCGTGCGCTACAACGTCTTCGAGCACGCTGCCACCGGCGCGAAGCTGGAGTTTGTCAACAACAGCGGCATCTGCGAGACCACTCCCGGCGTCAACCAGTACTCCGGCTACCTCTCGGTTGGCACCAACATGAACATGTGGTACGTCACCCTCGCCCCGCCGCTGAAAGAAATTCGAAACACTAACGAAACGTGCAGGTTCTGGCTGTTTGAGGCGAGAGAAAACCCCTCCACTGCCCCGCTTGCCGCTTGGTAAGTTTCACGGCCCCCGGTTTCGAAACTGAGGATTGCTAACGAAACCCCCATAGGTTCAACGGCGGCCCTGGATGCTCCAGCATGATTGGCCTCTTCCAGGAGAACGGTCCCTGCCACTTCGTCGACGGCGCCACCGAGCCCTCGTTGAACGAGTACAGCTGGAACTCGTACGCCAACATGATCTACATTGATCAGCCCATCGGCGTTGGCTTCTCGTACGGGACAGACGATGTCACTTCCACCGAGACTGCTGCTCCGTACGTGTGGAAGCTCATCCAGGCCTTCTATGACGCTTTCCCCCAGTACGAAAGCAGGGACTTCGGCATCTTCACCGAATCCGTAAGTCTGCACTGACGTCTTTCAATCGACACTTGCTGACCTTTCCTCCAGTATGGCGGTCATTATGGCCCCGAGTTCGCCAGCTACATCCAGGAGCAGAACAAGGGCATTGACAGCGGCAGTGTCGACGGCCAAAACATCAACCTGATTGCCCTTGGCGTCAACAACGGCTGGATCGACGCCGAGCTGCAGGAGAAGGCCTACATCGACTACAGCGTCAACAACAGCTACAAGCAGATCATCAGCGCTTCCGAAGCCACTTCGTACTACAACACCTACACGAAGACCTGCCTGCCCGCCATCCAGAGCTGCGAGAGCACAGGCACCAACACGGCCTGCGTCAACGCCGACAACAAATGCTACAACGGCATTGAGGGCCCGCTGACCGAGGAGGCCGACTTCAACGTCTACGACGTCCGCATCGGCGCCAGCGTCACCGACCCGCCCGAGACCTACGCCGACTACCTCGCCCGGTCTGACGTCGTCAAGGCCATCGGCGCGCGCTCCACCTACGCCGAGTGCCCCAACGCCGCGTACAACAAGTTCTCCTCGACCGGCGACAACCCGCGCTCCTTCCTGCCCGAGCTCAGCTCCGTCGTGCAGTCGGGAATCAGCACCGTCGTTTGGGCCGGTGACGCCGACTGGATCTGCAACTGGATGGGTAACTACGACGTCGCCCAGGTCGTCGAGTTTGACGGCCAGGCCGAGTTCCGCGCCGCCGCGCTTAAGCCATACACGGTCGGTGGCGCCGAGGGCGGTACTTTCAAGACGGTCGACAACTTCTCGTTCCTGCGCGTCTTCGAGGCAGGACACGAGGTGCCATACTACCAGCCCGAGCTTGCGCTCCAGGTTTTCAAGCAGACGATGCAGAAGAAGCCTCTTTCGTCAACTTGAGCCGATGATGGGAAGATTTACTCCATATGTTCAAAAGAAAAAAGGAAAAAGGAAGCTAGGTAACTTCGCATTCGAGTTCGACCTACTGGCATCACTTGTTTAGGGGTCATTTATCAGCAATGAAATACGTTTGTATATCCGTGAGTCAATGGCCATGTTGACTGTCGTTGTTTTTCTTTCATGCTGTGAGATCTCTCGAGTGATTCATTTTAAAACTCTACTATGGACCGCAGGAAGGTGACAAACCCAGTGGCAAGACCTTCAGCGCAAGAATTGAGCGAAGGATATGAGAGCTTCGTCGAAAAGACCAACACATGCTGCTTTGTGGGAGCAGAGAAACTTAAGGGCGCTTCCATGATCAAGAAAAAGGTAAATAAATGTGGACTGAAAACACGGCATGCCTGTTTACGATATACTAGCTGACGCAAAGAAAACAGATGACAAGCGCACACTTACCGTGCTAAGACCGTAGGGATCGAGAGAACACATCGGTGGAAGCCCAAAATGTGCTATCTACGTAAACCGACTGAACAAAAAAGACTGGTCTGCCACTGCATTTATTGCTCGTCCCTAATCGATCTCATAACTCGCCCTTCCAAAAGAGACGCGCATCCGATATCCTGGTTCCTCGTCCAACAACATCAATCGTTTGCGGTCTTGTCGTTGTAATAGTGAATCTGCAAATCCATCAGCACCTCCGCCTCAGATCCCGACCTCCACTTCTATGCCGTCGCCAAAGCACAGCGTTCAAAACCGGGCGATAAAAAAAAAAGAAGAAAAAACTCACCGTCTCATCCGCACACCCATCCGGCGTCTCATACAAATAATTCCCCAAGTTCACAAACAGCGCCTGCCCCTCGCACACATACCACGCGCTCAGGTTCGGCCTCGTCACGTTCGCCGCCTCCCACGTCAGCGCGTCGCCCTGCCACGCAAACGCGCCGTACGCCCCCTTCTCCGCCGCAAACGTCACCGCCAGCGTGCGGCCGTCGCGCGTCGCCCCGCCCGCCACGTGCGCGTACAGCAGCTTCGCCGGCGTCTCGCCCGCCCCCGACACCAGCTGCACGAGCTGCCCGTCGGCGTCGACGTTGAACTGGCCCGCCTGCGTGTAGACGTCGATGACGGCGGCGCCGGAGGAGTACAGCGGCGCCGACTGCAGGTATTTGTGGAAGTTGGGGTCTTCGACGGCCCGGATCCAGAGGTAGCCGTCCTGCAGGGTGGTGCCAGGGCCGGTGGCGGCGCTGCCGTTGGTCGGGGCGGTGACGATGGTGGTGGGGGTGGAGGTGGAGCCGCCGGCGGCGGTCGTGCTCGTCGCGGTGGCGAGGGTGGTGGAGGCGGTTCCGGGTTGGCACTGGGAGTAGTCTGGGGGGAGGGGAAGGAGAGTTCGGTTAGGGGGGTCGGTTTTCGGTAAGTGTGTGCGTTGGGGGAGGAGATTTTGTCTTACAATCACTGGGAGGGAAGTCAGTTACAAGTATCTATGAGATGTTTTTCTCAACGCTCGTGGGAGTTACCTCAGTTTTGTGCAAGCGTATCCTGAATGTCGTTGAGTAAGCCAGAAGTATTCGAGAGTTATTCAAGGTCAGACTGTACCCGAGACGCAATCGGAACTGCCCGAGTAACCAGTGCCGCCGCCTGGCAATGTCAGCCGACTATAACTACAAGCTCCACATGGTGCAATACGTACATTGCTCATATGCGCTTTGCTGAGTGAGGGCTGGAGTGGTAAGAAGGCCGATAGCGACCGCAGCAACGTTCAAAGAGTGCATGTTGAATAGCGAGCGAAAAAAGTATAAACAAAGAAGTAGAATGGACTGCGTAGGAAGAGCGATGCGTATTTGCTTGGCTTTCGCAGGCCTTATATCGTGAGCGCCTCCAGTCATTTTGGTAAATGTGGAGCGTTATAGTCCGTGGTCGACCGACGGCCCGCCGTTCCTGCGGAAGATCAATTGCGGCAAATAGAGTGCCAACTAAGCCACAACAAGCACGGGTAAAGCCTTTCACGCTATGATGCTTTAGAACGGCTCAATAACCAAAGTCAATTAAGATAAATCTCATCTGTCCACATCAATACACATGCATCGACACGCCGTCATTGCTGGGAGGTATGCACTCACAAGAACTTTGGCAGCAAACAAAACATCGGTGATATCTCATCTATTCATCATTAGCGGCCAGGTCGGGGTACTTCGCCGCCATTTCGTCCAGGTATGCCAGCACGACCTTTCCCCACACAGGTTTGCGCTTGTAGAATGCAAACTTCTCGGGCAGCTTGTGCAGCATGCCACTGAGCCTTTCTGCAACTCCCGGTTCTTCAGCAATGTCGACCAACCGGTAGAGGTAGCTGTTTGCGTGCAGTGTCAGTCCATGTATCGATTCCGCTCCCAGATGCTGTGAATTGCTTAACATACGTCTTCGTCAACATGCAAATTGCCCCAGACCTCGGCAAGCGGCGCAGTACCTGCCTCTCGACACGCAGCTGGACCTGATTGATATCGATATTCTCATCCGACGACGCCTCGTCTCCTTCGTACAGGTGCGTGCCATCCAGGAAGAACAGTTCTTCCCGCTCATTGATGCCCCAATTGACACGCATCACGAGCCGATCGGCCGTCATTTTCTTGAAGAACCTGCCGATAATCAGCCAACACACCAACAGAAGCCCAGTCACTCCAGAGCGAGCAAAGTCCACGACCATATCATACACGCACCTATTCATCGCCTTCCTCAACTTCTCCTTATACATGGGCACGGGCTCATGAATCGCCGTGAGCGGCCGACCCATCTTCTCCTGTATATCGAACCCCGCCGGAAACGCGCTGACCGCCGCCATGAGCACGTACTCGTCCTCGTCTTCGTCCCCCTCCCCCTCCCCCCTCCCAGGCAACAACACCGCCAAATCCTCCTCCGTCACCCTCGCCACCACCTCCAACGGGCTCAACCCACCCCACGGCTCCACGACCTCGAACCTCTCCCCCGTCACCAAACTCCTCAACCACCTAACCCTTCCTCCCCCCTCCCCCTCCCCCTCACCCACCCAAACCGTCGGAAACCTCCCCACCAAATACCCCACCAGCACCCCCAACAACTCCACCACCGCGCCTTGCACCCGCAGATCCTCCTCCTCCTCCTCCTCCTCCTCCGGCGCCTGCACCCCGGAGAGACGACAAGACCACGCCATGGCGCCGCCTTTGGGATCCCACCCGTGGCGGCGCAGCACGTTGCGCTTGTGCGCGATGCGGGCGGGGTAGTTTGCGTCGATGCGGAGCCAGTCGTCGGGCGGGCAGCGGCGGAGGGCCATGGTGGGGGTGTAGGTCTTGTCGCGCGCGAGGAGCGAGCGGTCGCGGTACCAGGCGTCGGGGGGCGCGGCGAGGGGGTTGGGGGTGCAGGGCGCTGGCGCGGGGGTGGGGGTGGTGGTGTCTGGGTTGGTGGTGTCTGGGTTGGTGGTGGGGGGTTTGTTGTTCTTGTTTTTGTTGGGTTTGGCTGGGCTGGGGATCGGATGGCGCTGGAGGTGGTGGAGGAAGAGCGGGATGAGGACGAGGACGACGAGGACGACGACGACGACGACGACGACGACGATGGGGATGGAGTGGAGGGGGAGGGGGAGAGAGAGGCCGTGGAGAAGGCTGGGCTGCGTGTCGGTCGGCATGGCGAATTGTCGTCTGGGAGGCGCGAGGTCAAAGCGAGATGAGGTTACTCTCTGGTAAGGATACGGACTTCAAGAGCGTGAAGTAGTAGGTTTGTTTATTTCCCCACCTTTGATAACAGCGGCTGCGGCTCCACTCTTGCTGCTGCCGGCGCAAGGAACCCAGGCTGTGCGACATGGTAGCCATGCGACGGGCGACTGATATATACATGGCGCAGACGATAAGGCGATGCGGGTTGCAAGTGAACAAATGAATAGTCAGCAAGGCATAACCGTCATACTCGACCTCGTAAAGAGTAGCGAGGGGTCTTTAATCAGCCCACAGGAGACGATTCCGGGACGGAAACGTTGCCGTGCCCTCGACCCCGTTACCCCACCCCCAGGTTTTCACCGAGTGTTTTAGCGGCAGAATGCGGGGGGGTTCCAGAAGCCGGGCGGGAATAGTGAGCGTCGGGCGCGTGGTAAGTCATTCTTGGGGGTTCTGGAACTCGCGCCGTCGGCAGGCCAAGCTCTCTAGTCCTGGGATGCACACAGTCAGCAAATGTGCCCGCGATCGAACGTGGCCGTGTGGCTTGGTTTCCCCGGTTTCCCGGTCACGGCCAGAAGTCCGCGCAGGCCCCGGTCCACAGCTCGCCAGCCCGAACCGTGGCAGCAGATCCGGCAATCCAAGACAAGATCCAGGACCCTGGTTAGCCGCACATGGCGCCGAAACACGGTTCGGCCTTGTGGCCGCATATTCCATGAGGAACAGGTATCGTCGCTCCGCCATCCTGTGCATTTGCTACTTAGGACCGCCAGCGCCACGAGCTTGCACTGCAGATCATGGGTTTCACTCTGACGCAACTATCACCTGAGCCCCGTGCCCGCCTATCCCTCGTCTCCGCAATTGTTCGTGAACTGTCCTTCCATTTCCCTGCTGTACATTGTTGCTACAGTATCCACACCCGCACATTTGCTCCAAACCAGAACTCCTCCTGCACTCCCTGTGCTGCCCTTGCATTCAAAACATGCCTTTTGCCATTATTCACCTCATGGCTCTCGACCACAGCCGAGCCTAAAGTCAGCTTGCGCACTGGCATCCCCTCGCGGCAATGCCCCGCCAATCGACCCTTCATAACGGACCGTCATGGAAAAATGCGTGCATACCGAACGATTCAGGAGCTGTCGTCAGGAGCTGGTTCCGGACTGCGGTCCAGCCTGCGTCCCAGGAGCGGGCGCAGAAGTTGACTTCGAAGGGCGTGTATCTATAAATCGCCAAGCCAGAAAAAAAAGCAAATGGTAAGTTTCCGGAATCATCAACTTCAAGGAGGTCTGGTCCTGGCCCACTCATTTCGTAGCTCCTCAGCAAGGCTTTGCACCGGCCATCCCGTGCTTCGTTGATGCTTCTCGATGAGCTCGCAAATCTTCTCGCGCTTGAACATTTCGTTGGCGTACAGCCCTGCGGCAAAGAGACACTGCGTCGACACCACTTCGGCCGGCTCGTAGTCGATGTTCATGGCGAGGCCGACGATCGTGTCGATGCCGCTGTTCAGCTCCTTCTCGCGCGCCAGATACTCGCGATAGCCTCCAGCAGCCGGCTGGTGGACGATGAGGAGAATGCGAGCGAAGTGATACATTTGGATCGCGGCGGCTGCAAGCTCAGTCAGCTCTAGATGTACATGGACGCTATTGTTCTTGAAGAAGAAGAAGAAGAAGAAGATGCAGTCTCTATCGTGCCGAGACTGAGTCGGTAGTCACAACTGCCGGCAGAAAGTCGTTGCTGGAGGACTGGTTCCATGAATACTGGAAGGTCACGTACCAAAGCCAGGTGGGTTTATCCAGATGGGCTTGAAAGGACTGCTGCTATCAATTTCCGCGCTGTTCAAAGGCAATGGGTTGAAGTGGACGGTCAAGTTCATGCGCCATTCCTCTAGCATACTGAGCAGCGAATCCGCCCGGTCAATCCTCAGCTGTAAGTTCACCTCGCCCATTTTGGTCTCGTCATCAGATGCATAGTTGACAGCCTGTGCGAGAAGGTATACCGCTCGCGAGGCGATGTCGTACTGATCCAGGAGCTGGTAGGGCTGAGTGGGCCTGTAGAAGCTGAAGCAGCGCCGCCGCTCACGGAACGCAGCCCACACGTCCTGCCGCAGCCAGCTCCACCACACGGCCTGCTTGAGCCCGCCAGACTGGCCGTTGATATCTTGCGACCGCTGAATCCAAAAGACACCCTTGAGGTGCCGCTCCCAACCGCTCCCGGCACCATCGATCATCTCGTACTTGGAGACAATCAGCGCGGTCGCGAGCAACTCAAGGCTGCGGTTGAACGACTCGTAGCGCATGGCGCCTTGGATGTATTGCAGAGTCTCGGAATAATACTGCACAGCGGCAGTGCGGTCCATCGTCTCGCCGTTGATGCCGGGTCTGATGGAGAGATGGCGAGACGAAAGCGCCAAAATGGCCTTCATCAACCCCTCGTTCTTCATTGCCAGCTGCGGGACGAGGCCGGAAAAGTGCTTGAGCGGGTCGTACAAGTCCAGCCAAAAGCTGAGGTTGCCGACGAAATGCTTGAAGACGGGAATCTCATGGTCGCGCAGGGTTACCGGGCCTTGCCAGCACTGGACCTCCGCAGAGCTGACCGGCGCCTCGGGCTGCGAGCCGGGCGTGGAAGCAATGCGGGGCGGGAAGCTGGTGACGGGAGTGCCCACGGACACGGCGGGGCTGTGAAAGCCCTGGGTAGAGAAGCTGGCCGCGCGCAGACTACTGAAGCTTGACTCGTCTGTCGTGTGGGAACGTTGACCGAGCGGCTGCTCACTGAACCCTACAGGGTGAAGATTGTCTGCGTCATCGGCCAGAAGGCCGAACCAGCGCAGAGGGGCGATCTCAGCAGAGTAGGCATTTGAGCTCAGCGTGCTCTGCGGACTCAATTGGTCCTCGGGGCCCGTCCATGCCAGCGGCGGGGAGATGTGCTGGGGTGCTGTGACTGGGCCCTCACCCGGCGCATGGCCCTCGCGGGCGGCTTCCCGCAACACTGGGGTCCCAACCGACGGGTCCCACCGGACCTGTGCCGCCGCCGCGAGCGAGCTCCTACTGGGTGCCTGCTGCTGCGGCGTCTCGCCCGGCTGCTGCGAGACGTGCTGGAGAGCGGGCAGCCGGAACTGGGCCGCCGGCTGCTGGACCTGCTGCGGCTGTGGCGGCACGTGGGGATGCTGCAGCTGCAGCTGCTGCACATGCAGGGCGGGCTGCTCGAAGGAGAGCTGCGCGGGGGGCGGGGCGGGGCGCGAGGAGGGGGCGCTGGGGGGAGGCTGCGTGCTGGGTGCGGTCTGCTGCTGTGAGCGATGGGGACTCGGTGGGGGTCGGGCATGGGATCACCGTCGGGACTGGGGGAGGGCGGGACTGGGGCTGGGGAAGGCGCAACCAGGCAGCGGACCGGGCAGCCGGGTGGCCAGGGCGCAGGCGGCTCTGTGGTGCTCGCGGCGGACTCAGCCCTACAGGGCGCGAGAGGCGCGAGGCTGGATTGGGCTGGCCTGGGCTGGGTTGGGGACGGGATGGTGTGCAGGTTACCTTGGCGGGCGCGTGGTAGACGCAAGGGCGGTTTCCCTTGGAACAGGGCCCACAGATCGGCTTGACCTCGTCGCATTTCATATGGCGTTGGCGGCAGACGGCACTGCACAGTCAGCATGGTGCTGGCGAGCTGTGCGACGCCATCTGTGGTGGTGCGCTGGGCTCGGCTGGCGGCGCAAGGGCTGGGGCGATGGCGCAGTGCAGGGCTCACTCACCAGCCGGTCGTCGTGCGCAGGCCGCGACCGCGAGGTTTGCGCGGCTTGCGCTTCGGCTGCTGCTGCGCATGCTCGGAAGGGGGGTTGCCGCTGCTCGAAGGTGTCGCAAGCATCGTTTCGAGGCTTGCACATCAGGCCATACGCCACGTAAAGATGGGGCGGGGAAGGATGCGCAGACGGGCACCCGTCGCGGATGGCGGTGATGGTTAAGCCACTGAAAATTGCTTGCCCGGTCTCGAGTCGGAGCCCTGCCGCATACTGCCTCCTCGCCAAGCACCCCCTGCCGTTTTGCTGCCGTATGCCCCTCGGGCACTGTCAGCCTCGTATTGTTACCGCTCTCCAGATTCCGTCTGGCGAGTCCCGCCGCGTTCGACACGGTCCGAGACGCCAACATGATCGTCTCCAGCGGCAGTCGCGGGCACGTTGTTTGGCATCCATCGCCACACAAGCCCCAACGGTGGAGTGGTGCAACCAGCTAGCGCATCGCTGGCGTCGGGGCGACGCTCTAGCGCGGGAGCCAAACGATGGTGCCCGTCGCAACCCTGAACAAACCAGAAGACCTCATCACTACTCCTGCGTTGAGGTTGCTTCTCGTGATAGAGACGCCAGACCTCATCATCGCCCATCGGCCCAGCCCTTGTCGCCGTGCGACATTACCGTCTTGACCCGGCGCAGGAAGGACGCAGCAGCGCCCAGCCACCTTTCCAAGCTGCGCGTAGCTGACTGTTCCCTTCGACCTCTGATAAAATTTGGCCGCTGCGTCGTGTCAGGAACCCTTGGTTGGGGACACGTGGGCTTGGTGGATTGTGGATCCGCGGGTGAGGCGAGGGGAGAAGGGTGGTTGAAGAGCCGCACTAGCCATCGGCCGTGGGCCCATCAGGGTGCTGACTGGCGTCGCGGCCAGCTGCTGGCCTGAGGAACCACTGCGCCCCGCGCCTTCCCGCGTGCTACCTCTACCATCGAATCCGCCGGCCAATTGTAGCACCAGAATCGCTCACGGGTTGCCTATTCCGGCATACCGCCTGCGTCACTTCCCCTTCCGTCCCAATCCAGCTCTTCCGGCACTCCTGCTGTCAGCTCCTACCCCGCCGCTTGCTCTGCGGAGAACTGACACACGACTGCCGTCATGCCTTTTAATCAGCCTGCTGCCCAACAGCTTCGTCGGCATTTCCAGCAGACTCACCGAATGCCTCGCCGCGTCTTCCGCGGATAACGGCTCCCTTACGGCGACGGAACATCTGCTTTGAGCGGGGTTTCCAGTCTTGTGGCAGCACCATTTAGTCACTTTTTCAGCTTTAAATTCCACTATTTCACCTGCTGGCTTCCACTATGTCGACCAAACACTTCTTCCCCGATACCAACGGCGTCGTTGTCCGTGCCTTGAATTCCATCGTCGCCCGCAACCCGCACCTCGAACATGATGAGGCAAATCGTGTCGTCTTCTCCAAGACCCACCCTCCCTCCAAAGTCAGCATAATATCCGGCGGGGGCAGCGGCCACGAGCCTGCTTGGGCGGGCTATGTTGGAGACGGCATGCTCACGGCATCCGTGGCGGGCGACGTCTTTGCCAGCCCCTCGACGAAGCAGGTCATGGCAGCAATCAGGAACGTTCCTTCGGACGCGGGCGTGATCCTGTGCATCACAAACTACACTGGCGACAGGCTCCATTTCGGCTTGGCGAGGGAGAAGACGCACGCTCTTGGTCACAAGATTGCGCAAATCCCACTGACGGATGATGTTGCGTTGGGTAGGAGCAAGTCCGAGCTGCTGGGGCGTAGAGGCTTGGCTGGCAATGTTCTAGGTGAGAGATACACGATACTTGGAATCGTTGGAAGTCCACTGATGATCTGGCGCTAGTACTCAAGCTTCTAGGTGCGGCGGCGCATGAGTCCTGGAGTTTCGAGGATTGTTGGAAACTGGGCACCGAGGTCAATGCACAACTGGCTACCATTGGAACGAGCCTAGACCACTGTCACATCCCTGGCCGAATGCATCACGAACAAAGTGAGGAGGATACATGTGTCTTGGGGATGGGGATCCACAACGAGCCCGTAAGCCTCTCATATGGTCGTCTGAAATGGTCATCAATTAGATAACATCCCTACAGGGCCTGCGGAAGATCTCGCCAATGCCATCCCCTCACGATCTGATCAAGGAGATGCTGCTTTACTTGCTTGACCCTAACGACTCGGACCGTGCCTTTGTGAAGTTTGACCCGAAAGATGAGGTTGCCCTGGTAATCAACAATTTCGGTGGGCTTGCCAATCTTGAGTTGGAAGCCCTCACCCAAATTGCATTGGAGCAGCTAGGTACATACATGGTTCATAATTACTTTTGGCAGCAGTGCTTCTGACAGCCGTTGCAGAACAAGACTGGAAGATCAAGCCATGTCGCATCTACTCCGGCATGTTTGAAACATCTCTCAACGGTCCAGGATTCTCCTTGACTTTAGGGAATCTTGCGAGCGTTGCCAGTGCAGTCAGTCGGCCGGTTTCAGAATTGCTCAGACTTCTTGATGCACCAACCATGGCCCCGGCATGGCCACGAAGCGGATATGGCCAACCGGTTGAGATCTCCAAGGAAAGCTTTGATAGACGGGAAAAGGCACGAGAGGAAGCCGATGAGGGTAGCTCTGACTTCAAAGGCCCGGAAGGTACGTACGAACTCGCCCACAGGTTCCTACGTTAGGCTTAGCCGACGTCCTTTTCCTTATTTCCGACCAATTGCATGCAATATGGCTTTACTAACTTCAGTAGCACCACCATCACTACTTCACGCACTTCGTACCGCATGCAGTGCTGCTCTTACGGCAGAGCCCCATATCACCAAGTACGACATCCAAATGGGTGACGGCGACTGTGGGGAGGCCGTATCAGGCGTCTGTAACGCACTGCTCGCGTCGATGAAAGCAGCCCCATTCATCACCAAGGTCCCTTATTTATTTTCCTGCCTTTATTCCATCAACTCTAGTTTGGAAGACATGGGTGGCAGTCTCGGCGCGATCCTGTCCATCCTTCTGACCGCTTTCGCTGGGAGCCTGCATCGTGCAGTCAATGCTGACGGCGAAGTCGACGTCGGCGCCATCAGCGACGCATTGGGCGAGGCACTGGAGGCACTGGAGGTGTATACGGGTGCACGGGTCGGCGATCGGACGGTGATGGATACACTGATTCCGTGGTGTGAAACGCTCAGAGCAACGAGGGACGTGGGGAAGGCGTTGGCGGCGGCGGAGGAGGGTGCGAAGAGGACTGCGGGAATGAAGCCTAGGTTTGGGAGGGCGACGTACGTTGGAGAAGCGAAGCAAGGAGAACAGTTGCCGCCGGATCCGGGAGCATATGCTGTGGCTATTTTCCTGAGAGGGTTAGTTGAGGGTGGTGAATGGGCGTAGGCTTCGGTTATCCTCGGCGAAGGACTTGTGAGCTGCTTGCGTCGGGTAACGACAAGCGCAAAGCCGCCGAGAGGTGGATCATGATGTTGGTAAGTCTGTGGTATCATTGGGATTAATAGCGCGGAAATAACACCACCTGTTGAGCAAATCATGTCTGCAGAATATGTACGCCATTCCGAACCGGGTTAGCCGGATTGTGTTTTCTTCTCGATCCCGGAAGTGTACGCGATCTCTGAGGCATGTTAATCATCAGGTTGGATCTTGGGATCAGATGTCCTGCGCCGTGCGTATCTATTTCGGGCCGGAGGTTGCATAATCTCGCCCGCGGCTGTCCTTCGGTTCTTGTTCCGCAGCGAATGAGGCACTCCACTTTCTACCTCTAGCTGAAAATGCACGAGGAGCCGCAGCAACACGTGTACTCGGCTCCGATTTAATTGGTTTCGAAGGCTGCGTACTGAAATTCTTTCAGTGACACCCCTTCCCGAGGAAACCAAAGACTGAACGGGTGAGCTGCATCACCCCCTCTCTTCGGCCCCTTTATCGCCCTCCATGGACCTCGGGCCCCTATTCTCGAGCCCGCTCCATTTGCCTCTTGTTCCTGATCTGTACATTTCTGCAAACACTGCAAACAAACCTTGTGCAAACATCATGCCCGGTCTACAGTTGCGCTATCTGACTCTAAAAAGAGCACTATACTCACGTTCCTCCAAGCATCATCAACGACAACACCACCAGACGATTGCCACCATCACTCTTCCCCGCATCATCATCCGGCCATAGCCAACACCAACATCCACCACAGTCCCTCCCCTCCCCTCCCCTCCCCTCCCCTCC